>NC_050578.1:133697220-133959720 GCF_011100635.1 Trichosurus vulpecula | reverse complement strand
CTGAATCTTTATGGAATAGAAGAGTGAAATATCTGCAAATCTCTACCAAGCTGGAAAGACTTTAAGTTTAGAACAAATAATAAACTACATTCCTACCATCCAAAGGCTGTCCTTGGCCATCCGAATCAAGACTAGTTCATCGGTGGCCATCACCAGATCAAAATGATGAATGTTTGACCCACAGGAACTCTTGAAGATCATTGACTAAATTAAAGAGAGCCTATAACACAAAGAGTTGGACATGACTGAAAATGACTGAACAACAAATAAGTGGGGCTGGTGCCTCCTCTAATAAAATCATTGAGGATCTCTAAAGTATGGAAAAACATCTATGTGCCACATGGATATACTGTAAGCTGTCCCAACGAGATGAAAAGTATTCTTATGGCCTTAGAAGACTATTGTACTATTGCAATCCGATCAAGAGTACTGTGTTTTGGTGACAATTAGTTCAATCTGTAGTATTTCTTTTATGCTAAAATGTATAGAGAGATGCTTATGTTATTTAGATTTCTCTGTGATCAATGTGAGTACTCCCTTCAGCCCTGGAGACCATGCCCTATCCATGGCCAGTGAGGGACAAAACTCTTAAAAATAGAGTGCAACTAGAATAGAGTTTGTTGTGTAAATGTACATTGTAGATCAAGACAGGCATTGAAAACTAGGAGATGAAACCTTTGTTTGATACTCCAGGCATTAATGAGTGTAAAAAAGTACTCTCTGAGGAGAAACCCAACAAACATGAAATAAAACATTTGTGCAAATAAGCTCAGCTGAAAGAGCTGAACAAGAAAAAAAAATCATTTTTATCAGATTTGTAGTCAAAACAAGGATCAGACCACGTAAAAATTCCAATGAGTGAAAATAATAAATGCTCCAATAAAATAGCTAGAGCAGCTCCCTCCCTTGGCTTTAGTTTCCAAAAGGAGGCACTTTTCAAGATGCCTGAACCCCTGCCAAGTCCAGACAGGAAAACAGCAAAAACAGCTCCGTTGTCGAGATCAGGTCCATAACAGAAATTAGCTCTGATTAAAAACAATAAAAGAAAAACCATTTCCCCCCAAAGCATTCTTTAGACTGATTTAATATCTAATGAAGACTTGTGTACATGAAATATTCAAAGTTTTCCCAATGAAAAAGGAATGAAGTGCTTAATAAGAAATGTGTGCTCCCTTATTTATGACATTAATATGGTGCCTTTTCTTCAAGGACGAAAATCAGTTCTTTGGAGAGAGAGAGTTTGTAAACTCATCTTCTATATCCATTCTCCTTAATCATAACAGTCAACTATTTGCTCTATTGCCTGTGGAGAATGTATTTTGGAATATCATATAGAATGGTTCAATAATTAAGTGCCTTGAAGTTTAGAAAAGGGGAGACTCTGATGATATCGTTGGGAAGTAAATAGGATCACAGATTGAAGACTGGGGAAAAAAAAAACTCCAAGGACTTCTTATTAAACCTCTCACTTTACAAATGAAGAAAATGTGCCCAAGGGGGATTAAACAATTTGCCCAAGGTCATAACAGATAGCAAATGTGGAAAATAGTTGTGAACTATATTTTCTTTTACCGTATCACACTAATTCTAAGTAACCAGGATGGAAAATACTTTTTTTGGTCTCAGGATGCTGATATCTAGGAGGTAACACTTCTCATAGTGGTCCAGAGTTCACAATCTTAGGACCTTGAGAGACCCATCATCTCACCATTTTGTTGTCCTCTACCAGCCTGCACTGACAGTGTGAGCCTGTTGCCTCATTTTACCTACCCGGGGGCTCCCTGCATCATAGACCCTGATCCCTTTTGAGTCCCGGCCCCTCAGTATCCAATGCCCTGAGTACACTTCTGCTGAAACCATCCTTCTGCTAAGAGTTGATCTCTTCCCCTCACAATCCCAGTAATGGTAGAAGAAATTTTCCCTGGCATCCAGCTAGGACATTCCCTTTCCAGATGTAAATGTATCCATTGTTGAACTGTCCTTAGAACTTCCACTATCATTTGGACTCAGTGCCCCACCTATCCAAACCTTGACTAAGAATTTTTTCTTTAAGTTCTAGTCATATTCAGCTCATGATTCTAAATACCTTCAACTGGACTCTCTGCCCCTCTCTGTTTCTGTTCCATCCGTCTCTCTCCCTCTCCCATCTGTCTCTGTCCCTCTCTGTAGCTGTTTTTTTTGTCTGTCTCTCTCTGTCTCTGTATTGCTATCTGTCTCTCTTGTCTCTGTCTCACTCTGTAATGAACAATTATTGGGCATGATTGGTTCACTTCCATTCCACACCTACTATGTATCAAGGAGCATGCTAGGTAATGTGAATTCAAAGATTTAAAAGAAGGAAAGTACTCCTACTCACCTTTGTTCGTAAGAGATGAATTAGCTCCAACTATTTAAAGGCAGAACATGTGATGCTCACCTATTGAAATAACATTTCTTCTGTCCTCACCTCTGAGTGAAATACATAGGAAAGAATGATAGGATCAAAGTTAGAGAGGTGAAAGGGACTTCTGAGGCCAAGCACTCCAATCCTGCCCATTTTACAAGGGGAAACTGAGGCACAATGAGGTTAAATTACTTGCCAGGAGAGTGTTATCTTTTTCTGTACAAAAAAAGAGGTGGTCATGGACTCCAATGATTACACCATTTTGAGTATTACCTTCAAGAGAGTAAGTCACAAGCTATCCAGTGTTGCCCAGGAAGGCAACAAAGATTTCTTAAGCCCTTACTCATGAGGCAGATGGAGCAAGCAGGATGTGGGATGTGAGATATGAGATAAGATGCAAGGTGTGACCAGCCAGAAAAGCAATCAAAGAAGCCTATACATTGAAGCCCCCCTCTATGGGCCAAACTGTGCACTTTCACCAAGCACTGCCAATTCCAGAACAACTCATGCTCTCACTTCTCCTATTCTCTGTGCTTATCTGTATGATAAAGGTACCTCTGGACTACCTGATATCCCAGGCATTTTGGAACCCTGCTTGCTTCTCCCATTCTCTTGTTCCCTTTCTCTCATTCCATAAAATTGTATTTAAACCATGCCTTTAATGAGGCTAACCACTTTTGCCTCTTACAGGAAGTAGGGGCCTCTCTGCTCCCTTAGGGGACTAGGACCTGCTGCCTATGTTCCACCTTCCACATGGAGTAAAGCCTGTTAGGGCTCTGCCTCATAGGGAGCAGGCCTGCTTGGGTGCATCACCCCAATAAATGCCTTTAACTTGGAGACTAACGTAGTGAATTCTTTCAGGACAATAAGACCCACATGTCTAATCCTCATCCTGTCCGGTAGCACCCCAATATTCTTGGGGTGCACCCTGAACTCATCATTTCTCTTAACCTGAACTTATCATTACCATGTTCCAGCACCCTGCTAAGCAATGGGGATATGGGCAAAAAGAAAGACAGTCACTGACCTCAAGGTCTAATAGGAGAAGAATTCTAATAGGAGGAGACAACACGTAAGAAGCTGGAAAAAAATGAGAATGAGGAGAAGGTACTCATGTGGAGGCAAGGGGGCAAAGTAGACAGGAAGGGAATGAAGCATGGATGGCTTTGATCCATCCCCAAGATGGAGGACCCATAGAAGGAATTCACCAGTTAAAGAAGGGAGCCAGCAGGGTAGAGTGAGGGAAATTCCAAGGTGAGATACAACTGAGTGAGCCCTGGTAGCAACATCTGGAGTGTTAGATGCACAACATGACCCTAATCCATGACCTCCCAACAAGCACATTGGGGGCTTTCCTCATTTTTTTTCTTGCCATTGAAACCAAGAGAGCACTCTGGCTGCCCACCTGTCATCTCTCATTTTCACCATACATTTTCATCTCTTTGGAGAGTGTTATTTGTATTCCCCATCTCACTGCCATGTGGCAACACTAGGTGGTAATTTTAAAAATAGAGCCTGTTATTAATTCTTTATTTCGTTGGGAGAATTTTAAGATCATTAAAGGAGTTTGCAATCTTCCAAAGGCAATGCATTGCCTCCTCCTTTTCAATTCTTGTGCAATTTTATATCCATTTGTACCATTTACCTCAGATAAAACAAAATAATAATAAATAGCCAGCATTTATGTAGTGCTTTACAGATATAATCTCATTGTATCCTTATGACAATTTTGGAGAGCACATGCTGTTGTAATTCCCATTTTATAGTTAGGGGAATTGAGGCAATCAAAGGTTTAGTGACTTGCCCCAGCTCATATAGTAAGTGTCTGGAGTCAGATTTGAACTCATATCTTCCTGACTCTAAGGCCAAATTCTATCCAATATACCACCTTGCTGCCAATAGATAAGTAGTCAAAGGATATAAGCAGAAATCTCTCAAAAGACTTTCAAACTATTAACAACTACATGAAAGGACGATCTGTTCTAAATCACTAATAAGAAAAATGTAAGTCAAAGCAACCCTATGGTTTCACCTCATATTCTGAAAACTAGCAAAGATGACAAAAGATTAAGTCAACTTTGGAAGGATTGTGAGAAGATAGGCACACTAGAGCACTGGTAATAGAAATGGGAATGTATACGACAGTTTGGAAAAGCAATTTGGAATTTTGCAAATAAAGTGACTAAAATGTCCATATCGTTTGACCCAGAGATTCCACCACAAGGTTATACCCCAAGGATGCCATTGATGAGAAGAAAGTTGCCCATACGCACCAAAACATTTAAAACAGCACTTTTTGTGATAGCAGAGAAGTAGAAACTAAAGCAGATGCCCATTAATTGTTTTGTTGTTGTTTAAATAGCTTTTCAGTCCCATCTGACCCTTCATGACCCCATTTGGAGTTTTCTTGGCAAAGATAATGGAGTGGTTTGCCACTTCCTTCTCCAGCTCATTTGACAGATGAGGAAACTGAGGCAAATAGGGTTAAGTGACTTGCCCAGGGTCACACAGTGAGTATCTGAGACCATATTTGAACTCTGGAATATAGATGTTCCTGACTTCACAGCCGTATTGGAACACTGGAAGATGAATTTCCTGACTGCAAGCCTTTCATTCTGTCCCCTGCACCACCTGGCTACACCATCAGTTGAGGAATGGCTAAATAAACTGAATGTAATGGAATATTACCACTGAAATGACAAATGTCATGAACATAGAGAGGTATGAAAAGAATTGTATAGAATGAAATAATAAAGCAGAGCCAAGAAAATAATTTATACAATGTTGTAACAATGTTGTTAGAAACAATAACAATAAAATCAAAAGTAAATGATGCAAATATAAAGCACAATAATGGTATAGACGAAGAGATAGGAGAAGACACCCTCACCCTAGCCTTTGCCCAAGTAGTAGGTCTACAGCTGTGGCATTGCACGAACTTCCAGACTTTTTCAATGTATTGATCAGGAATGTTGACATTTTCTTTTTCCTTTTAAAAAAAAATACTGGTTGTTATAGAAGGTGACTCTCTGGGAGAGGAAAGGGGAGAAATACGAGGGGAAGTTATGGTGATATTTTACAAAGCTATCAATACAATTTTTAATTTAAAATGATTATGATTTCTGTAGCTTTAATTCTCAGGTTCTGTGTATAGATCACAGTGTATTTATTATTAATTATTTTCATTCCTCATTCTTTATCATGAATTCACCTTGTTCATTTTTTATCTTGGTGATTTGATTCTCCTCTCTTTTTCTTGATCAGATAAGCTAATGACATATATCTTGTTAGTCTTTAAAAAATCTCATACAGATTTGTCACTTCTATTTTTTTATTTCAATTTCTCTATTTCTCATTTAAATTTCAAGATTTCTTTTTCTGGTATTGTTTTTGATTGCTCTTTTTAATTTATTTTTTAATCACATGCTCAGTACATTGAGTCTTTTTTTATCTCATCAATATAGGTTTTCAGAGGCATAAGCCTTCCTCTGAGAACTTCTTTAGCTAGGTTGCCTTCAGTTTTGTTTTGTTACCCCAATGTTATACTTTTAATTATTTTTATTTTCATAATTTATTCATTGGCCCAATTATAATTCATAATGGCACTACTTAATTTCCATTCAGGTGACTCTTTAGGTCACATTTCTTTTGTTCATTACTATTTTGTATTATTGTCTATAAAATGTTTATTAGTCTTCCTGAGTTCAATAGGAGACGTTAGGGTTCGGAAAACACAGAAGTTCGGTTTTTGACCATAAGTGGTCTGCTTTCTGCCGGAAACTACCAGCATAGCCAAGGAAAACATACCTTGCCAATACCCAGCATTGATACCAGGGCAAAAGAAAGAATTGTCTGATATAGATAGCTCACCGAATTGTTGCTCCGGGCAAAGGAATCTTGGCAGCAGAAGAGTCCACCGGTAGCATTGCAAAGCAGCTATACCTTTGGAACTGAGAACACAGAGGAAAATCAACGTCTCTATAGGCAGTTGCTTCTGACAGCAGATGATTGAGTGAACTCCTGCATTGGAGGTGTTATCCTTTTCCATGAGACACTCTACCAGAAAGCCGATTATGGCCATCCCTTCCCCAAAGTCATAAAGGCAAAGGGTGGCATTGTGGGCATCAAGGGGGACGAAAGTGTAGTGCCCCTGGCAGTGATCAATGGCGAGACAACACCCAAGGTCTGGATGGGCTGAGTGAGCGTTGTGCCCAGTATAAGAAGGATAGAGCTGACTTTGCCAAGTGGCATTGTGTACTGAAGATTGGGGGTAATATACCTTCTCCATTTGCCATCATGGAGAATGCCAATGTGCTGGCCTGATATGCCAGCATTTGCCAGCAGAATGGCATCATCCCCATCATGGAGCCAGAAATCCTCCCTGATGGAGAACATGATTTGAAGTGTTGTCAGTAGGTCACTGAGAAGGTCCTGGCCGCTGTCTACAAAGCTCTGAGTGACCACCATGTCTATCTGGAAGGGACCTTGCTGAAGCCTTAACATGGTCACCCCTGGCCCTGCCTGTGCCCAGAAGTATTCACATGAGGAGATCACAATGGCAACTGTAACTGCCCTTTGCTGGCCTGTGCCTCCTGCAGTCACGGGTATCACCTTCCTTTCTGGGGGTCAAAGTGAAGAAGATGCCTCCATCACTCTGAATGCCATCAACACCTGCCCTTTGCATAAGCCATGGGCCCTGACCTTTTCTTATGGCCAAGCCCTGCAGGCATCTGCCCTCAAGACCTGGGGTGAAAAGAAGGAAAATGTACAGGCTGCCCAAGAGGAATATATTAAGCAGGCCACCGCTAACAGCCAGGCTGCTCAAGGCAAGTATACTCCAAGTGGAAAGTCAGGAGCTGCAGCCAGCGAGTCTCTCTTGTCTCTAACCGTGCCTATAAGTCAAGGCCTTCCACCCAGGTATGCCCTAACACTCCAGGCCTTCCCTCACAGTCCCAGAACAGGCTGAGATCCCAGACTTTGTGCTGACCTCTCCCATCACTCCTAACTTGTGTGGTATTGTTGCTCTCTGGTGAATCTAGTGACCCCTCCTCGGCCCGCTTTTTCCAATAAACAACTATTCAACAAGAAAAATAAATAAATAAATAAAATGTTTATTATTCCTGCTATTTTCATTACCAGCTTCATTTGTGAGCTGTGGGGATAAAAGTTATCCAACCTATAATAAGAGAAATTGAGGCAGAGCTCTAAGCCAATGGCACTTTTATTAAGGAGTCCATGGTCCCCTCTAATGAAGTGGACCTCAGATCTTCCTCATGATCTGAGATGACTCCTTCTTCCAGGGCTCTGTTTTCATGTGGTTAGATAAGTAAACATTCAGGAACAGCTATACCAGATGCAGAATAATTCCACTGGTTAACACATGATGTATAGGCTAAAATAAGCAAAATAATACATCAGCAGGGTCATGAGTTAGCAAAGCAAGGAATATCTTCACTGACTAGGTGGTCATAATACGGGTCCCTGCTCATGTTGGACAAAAGAGAATGGTACAGAGGTACAAAAATAATTTGGGAGGATTTTCTACGTGGTTGACTCACCTTGTCACACCGGACTTGATCAGCATGATAAGGAAAAGCAAGGATGGAGGCCTTCAGCCAGCTTCCCATGATTATGCAAGCTCACAGTTCTGGGGCCAAATATACAGAATTTATAATCATATAAATTAATTGCTACTGATTGGAATAGAGTAAGGGGTCTTCAAGCATCAATTTCCTAAGAGCGTATGGGCATAGCACATGATAATTTTGTTGTTCTTGTTGTTAAGCCATAGGATAATGAGAAGTATGTGTTGTCTTTTCAATTCCCATGCATAAAGCAAAACAGGTCAGTCACATCTAGTTTAATCAACAATTCGTATAACTCTATATTTCCTTCTTTTTATCTTTTCATTGGATTTTTCCAGACTTGAGAGAAGAATAATAGAATTTTCTGCTATTATTATCAGTGGATTTTTTGCAATTCATTTAACTTTTCTTTTTGAACTTATCAGCTTTACCATGAGATACAGATATGCAGAGACAGACACACAGAAACAGAAACAGAAAGAGACAAAGAAAAAGGCAAAGAGAAAAACACAGATATGGAGACCAGACCTGTGATTTCATTGTTATGAGAACTCCCTTTACTAATGAAGGTTGGCATTTGCTCTGCAACTTATAGTCTTAGGGAATTTCCTAAGTAACTAAGTTAAATAACTTGTTGAAAGTCAAATGGCTAATATGTGTTGGAGGCAGGCCTTAAATTCAGGGTTTTCTGGATCAGAGGCTGGATTTTTATTCACTAGGTCATGCTGCCACTCATGCATATAATTTAATTTTTTCCCCTTAATCTCTGTCTTTCTTGAGAAATTCAGTTATTATTATTTTTGCCTTCTCTGTAATTATGATTGCAGTTTCAGGTGATTTTTTAGTCACCTGATACATAATAAATTTCACTCTATTCTAACATTTGCACTATACGTGGATCTGTATGCTCATTTTACAGATGAAGAACTGAGGCTTAAGTGACTTGTCCAAGCTCATACAGATAAAGAATGATAAAGCAGATATTTGAACCCAGGTAATCTAATTCCAATTCAGGGCTTTTTTCCAACTTTCAAGAAGCTTCTGGGACTCTTCCTGTGTCCAAGCAGAAGGACCCTAAAGCAGGAAGCAGGGAGGTTAGGTGAAAGGAGGGATGGGATGAGAGGTAAGCAGGGTGAAGAGCTAGAGGAGTAATGCTGAGGTGTGCCACACTCAGCTAGGATCCAATTGTTAAATGTTCAATCTGAGCATTCATACCTTACAAATCAGCAAACTACAAATCAAGGCTTGATTTGTTGTCTTGTTGGTTGTCTAGACTTAAGAAAGTGTGGAAGAAAAGGTTAATAATGAGAATTAAACTGAAAAGTGGGTCCTGTATGCATTCTTCCCCCATCCCTCACCCACCAAAGGTGATTGTTAAACATTTCCTAGAATACTGGGATGTATGTGGTGTTCAAGGAAGACCAAAACCTCTGGTGTGAGGGCTTGCTGAGCCCTTTTCAGGGCTGCTCATCTACCTTTGGTGTCCACTTGACACTCAAGTGTATGACGCATTCTTTTAAATTTCTTCTTCCTGTCCCTGTTGAGTTTTCTATATTTTTGTTCTCCTGTTTGTTTGAGGTGCTAGAGAGGGAGTTGTCACTGGGATCTCTCATACCACCATCTTTCCAAAATTCCCTATTTGACCCTCCACTTCTACAGAGGGGGAAACAGAAAACAAGACTGAAATAATTAGCCTAAGCCCATGAAGGAGATAGCGAGGCTGGGACTCAAGTCACACTTCCTTACGGCTAACTGAATTCTTTCCATTACACCACAACTGCCTGTAATCTTGTATACCTGACCCCTCTACCCTCCCCCCAAAAAAAACCTTAGATGGAGGAACCTCTTCTTTTTCCTTGTTAAATCTAACTGACTCATAAATGCATTTCTGTTGGCCCAATTTCCTACAGGGCTGAATTTTGTTTCAACCTGGATTGTTTTAGGGCAGATCCAGGCCATTTGATGGCCTAAACTAAACTAACCTTTGCCAAACAAAGGGAAAATGTGGTATCTGAGGTAAATCTGCAGCTTATCACAAAGGCGATGATGAAGAGTGAAACCAGTTATGTTTTATGTTGCTAAAACTATATTGCTCTTTGAAAAACATCATTTTAAAACAAAAACATTTTTTAATTCGAAAGAGATGAAAGTTCACTGAAGAATGGACTCCCTCCTCTGAACCAAACTGACCTCAATTGATGAAATCACTCCCATCCCAAGTAGTAAAATTTTAACTATTTATTTGTTAATGTTGGTTTAAAAAAGTGCAATTTCCGAGACAGTTTAATGGTGGTGCTCATACTGTGGCTTTCTTTAAGACAATTTCTGCTCATTTCTTTGATTAGTACTGTTAGACAATTAACCTGGAGAACAGAAGGCTTTCACTCCCCCCCAAATACTTCAAAGGCTAATCAAGAAATGAATAGTCTCTGTTGGCCACAAAAGCAATAGAAGGAGCCAGAGTGAGGGTTCAGGGGTGTGTAGCAGCCAAATGGAGCTGTGGATAAAGTTTTATGTCTAGAGTCAGGAAGACTCATCTTCATGAGTTCAAATCTGGCCTCAGACACGAGCTGTGTGACTCTGGGAAAGTCACTTTAACCCTCTCTGCCTCAGTTTCCTCATCTGTAAAATGAGATGGAGAAGGAAATGGCAAACCACTCTAGTGTCTTTGCCAAGAATATCCTAAATGGGATCACAAAAAATAGGGTATGACTGAAAAAGACTGAAAAACAGCAACAAAGGCAGGAGGAGGGTGTAAAGAGAGTTAAGAAGATATATTTCGGCTAAACTACCCCAAACTGGAATGGACTGTTTTAGGCTGTATCCAGTTCCTGCTCTGGCAGTGACCTGGCCTAATTCAGGCTAGTTCACCGGTACAGGTTGAGGATTTGAACAAAATTTAGATTGAAACTGTGGGTACCCTTTGACCCAGCAATACCACTACTAGGTCTGTATCCCAAAGAGATCAAAGACAAAGGAAAGTACCTGTATGTACAAAAATATTTGAGCAGTTCTTTTTGTACTGATAAAGAATTGAAAACTGAGGTGACTAACAGGGGAAATGGTTGAACAATTTGTGGCATATGATTGTGGTGGAAAACAATAGTGTTATAAATGTCATTTGACTAGTGGGGTATTTAAGTAAAAACACGGGACGACATGTATAAACTGATGCAACATGAAATGAGAAGAAACAGATCACTGTGCACAGTAATGACAATGCTATAATAGTGATCAACTGTGAAATCCAGTTGATCCAGATTGCCTGTTCATATCCTTTGATCATTCATCAAAAATTGGGGAATGGCTCTTACTTTTATAAATTTGATTCAGTTCCCTCTATATTTGAGAAATGAGGCATTTAACTTACTGTAAAAAAATTTATATTACTTCACTGTCAATGGTACCTTTTACCAAAATGAAGTTTCCCTGATAATCTTTTTTATTTTGCTCTGTATGAGATCATTATTGCTACTCCTGCCTTTTTTTTACTTCGGTCAAAGTATGATAGAGTCTGTTCCAGCCCTTTATTTTAACTCTGTCTGTATCTTTCTATTTTAAGTGTGTTTCTTGTAAACAACATATTGTTGGGTTCTGGTTTCTAATTCATTTTGCTATCCGTTTCCATTTTATGGGTGAGCTTATCCCATTCACATTCACAGTTATGATTACTAACTTTGCATTTCCTTCCATGCCATTTTCTTCTGTTCTTTCTTCTCTCTTTTTATCCTGTCCTTCCTCAAAAGTCAGTTTTGCTTCTGACCACTCCCCCTTAATCTTCTCTCCATATCATCACACACACCCCTGTATCTCTCATTCCCTCTCCTTCCTATATATATTATATATACATATATATATAATATATATGTACATATATATAATACACACACACACATAGAGAGAATATATATACATATATATTCTTCCCTCTTTGAGTCAATTCTGATGAGAGTGAGGGCCAAACATTGCCTGCCACCACCTCATTTTCCCTTCCACTATAAAAACTCTTCTTCCATGCATGCCTCTTTTATATAAGAAAAATTTCCCCATTCTACCTCTCCCTTCCCCTTTCTCCTAGTGCATCCTTCATATATGTGTGTATGTGTGTATACATATACACATATATACACACATATACACAACACATAGAGATAGCTTGGTATAGAGATAGATAGATAGACAGACAGACAGATAGATAGATAGATAGACAGATAGAGATATATAAAATCATCTCAACATAATCAACTCACACTCATGCCCTCTGTCTATGTAGATCCTTAAAAATGATGAAGTTCTTAGGAGTTACAAATATCATCTTTATATACAAGAATATAAACAGTTTAAACATACTAAGTTCCTTACGATTTCTCTTTCATATTTATATTTTTATGCTTGGTTTAAGTCTCATGTTTGTATGCCAAGTGTTCTATTTTGGTCTAGTCATTTCATCAAGACTGCTTAAAAGTCCTCTATTTCATTAAATATCCATTTTCCTCTGAAAGATTATACTCAATTTTGCTGAATAGGTGATTCTTGGTTGTAATCCTAGCTCCTTTGACTTCTGGAATATATTCCAAGTCCTCTGGTCCTTTAATATGGAAGCTGCTAAATCTTATGTGATCCTCACTGTGGCTCCATGATACTTGAATTATTTTTTCTGACTGCTTGCAATATTTTCTCCTTGACCTGGGAGCTCTGGAATTAGCTATAGTATTCTTGGGAGTTTTCATTTTGGGCTCTTTCAGGAGTTGCTCAGTGGATTCTTTCAGTTTTTATTTTACTCCATGGAGCTGAAATTTGGGGCAGTTTTCCTTCATAATTTTTTTTGAAATATGATGTCCAGGCTCTTTCTCTTTATCATGGCTTTCAGGTGGTTCAGTGGTTAACAAATTGTCTCTACCCAATTCTACAATCCTTGCTCCTAGGTCATCATGGCTGAACTTCTGGTCTGGTGGGGATCATGGCCTTTGGCATCTAAAATGAGGAGGGCAAACAGTATGTAGCAGTATCAAACACCCCCAGGACTGTTTCTTCAGGCTGGGGTAAAATAGAGGGAAGAGAAGAAGAGTCTTTCCCTTCTGTCTGGTTCAGTTCATGATGTCAATGCTATATTCAAGAAACAGTAGAAAAAGAATGCCAGAAAAGAGGACAGGCTCAGGGCCATTTACAATTATTTATATTTTTGTTTAGCATTTATTTTTCCCCAGTAACATGTAAAAACATTTTTAACATTCATTTTTAAAAGTGAGTTCCAAATCCTCTCCCTTCTTCCCTGTACACCCCCCCTCACTGAGAAGGCAAGCAATTTGATACAGGTTATGCGTGTGTAGTCATGTAAAACATTTCCATATTAGTCATTCTGTGAAAGAAAACATCGACCAAAAAAAAAAACCTCAAGAAAAATAAAGTGAAAAGAGTCTGCTTCAATCTGTATTCAGACACCATCAGTTCTTTCTCTGGGGATGGACAGCATTTTTCATCATAAATCCTTCAGAGTTGTCTTGGATCAGTGTACTGCTGAAAATAACTAAGTCATTCACAGACGATCATCTTACACTATTGCTCTTACTTTGTACACAGTAGATGTCACTTTGTATCAACTTCTGGAAGTCTTTCCAGCCTTTTCTGAAAACATCCTGCTCATCATTTCTTATAGCACAATAATGTTCTATCACATTTGCATACCACAACTTGTTCAGTCATTCCCCACTTGATGGGCATCCCCTCAGTTTCCAATTCTTTCTCACCAGAAAAGAGTTGCTATAAATATTTTTGTACATATAGGTCCTTTTGTTTTGTTTTTTATCTCTTTTGGGATACAGACCTAGCAGCGTTATTGCTAGGTCAAAGGGTATGCATGATTTTATAGCCCTTTGCACATATTTCCATATTGCTCTACAGAATGGTTGAATCAGTTCACAAACTTCACCAACAGTACATTAATGCCTCATTTTTCCCACATCACCTCCAGGATCCGTAATTTTCCCTTTCTGTCCTGTTAGCCAATCTAATAGGTTATGAGGCAGTACCTCAGGATTGTTTTAATTTGCATTTCTCCGATCAATAGTGAGTTAGAACATTTTTTTTCATATGGCTATAAATAGCTTTGATTACTTCATCTGAAACCTGTTCATACCTTTTGCTCATTTATCAATTGGGGAATGGCTTTTATTTTTATAAATTCGACTCATTTCTCTATATGTTTGAGAAATGAGGCCTTTATAAGAGAAACTTGCTTTTAAATTTTTTTTCACATTTATGGTTGCTAATGTATTTCCCTCCTTTCTATTTCCCCCTCTGTTTATTCCATTCTCTACTTTCACCCTGTTCCTCCTCAAAAGTGTTTTGCTCCTGACTATTCCCTCCCTTCTATCACTCCTCCCTTCTCTTATCCCTTTCTCATCCTACTTTCCTCATAGGGTAAGGTAGATTTCTATACCCAATTGAGTGTGTATGGGCTCCCTCTTGGAGCCCATTCTAATGAGAGTAAGGTTCACTCACTCCCTCTCACCTCCCCCAACTTTCTCCACGGTGAAAGTTTTTTCTTGTCTCTTTTATGTGAGATAAGTTGTCTCATTCTACATTTCCCTTTCCCTTTATCCCAGTGCACTCCTCTTTCACTCCTTAATTTTATTTATTAGATATAACTCCTTCATATTCAACTCACACCTGTGCCCTCTGTCTATATATACTCTTTCTAACTGCCCTAATAATAAGAAGGTTCTCATGAGTTACAAGTATCATCTTCCCAGGCCAGGTTTCACCCTCACATCCCATTCAGTCATCCAACTGTCCATTTAGACCATCTTGCCGTTTGTCTGCCTCTATATGTTTATCTTCTTAGCCACCCCCAAGTCCCTTTCTACCTTATTGTAGGCTCACAAACCAAATCAGTGGCAGCATTTCTTCTGAAAAGAGCAAGAAGGTAACTGTCCTATACCTCAATTTGCTATCTACCTGACTCCCCACACCAAAACTCTCTACTCTGACCTCCACTTCGTACTCCCCTAAAAGTATTATTTTCCTCAATTAGACTGTTAGTTCCAGGAGAGCAGGGATTATCTTTTTATGTTTGTAACTCTGTCACTTAATAAATGCCTTTTCATTCATTCATTTATTCATTAATAACAAAGCATAAACTAAAAGTATAGCCCTGAATCAGTCACAAAGACTACTGGGTTTTCCCCATCCGAAGGAGAAGTTTCAGGTTTCAGGCATAGAACCTGAGAGCTGGGAACACTGGAGTTTATGCAGAGGAGATGCAGAGGTGCAGACTCAAGTTGTGAAGCAGAGAGAGCCATTGCTAATAAGGGTTGTTGTTGCTGTTCAGTCATATCTGACTCTTCGTGGCCTTATTTGGGGTTTTCTTGACAAAGATACTGGAGTGGTTTGCCATTTATTTTTCCAGCTCATTTTGCAGATGATGAAACTGAAGCAAATAACATTAAGTTACTTGTCCAGTGTGACATAGCTAGTAATGAACTGTCTGAATTCAGATTTGAACTCAGGTTCTCCTGATTTCAGGCCCAGCACTATCTACCGCACCACCTAGTGGACTTGCCAGTAAAGGACATGGCTCTAAAGCAGGCACAGCTGGAGCGATTCCTTACTGGCTGGTGTTTTCAGCCATGCTGTCATATGTTTTCAATGAAGATGAACACGGCATCAAGATCAGCTACTGCACTGATGGTAAAGTCTTCAACTTGAAAAGGCTACCATATAAGACCAAAGTGGAGGGAGTGTTGGTGCATGATTTTCTGTTTGCAGATGATTGTGCCCTCAATGCAGCCTCTGAAGCTGAGATACAACAAAGTATGGATCACTTCTCTGCTGCTTGTGCTAATTTTGGGCTGACAACATCAAGAAAACACAGGTGCTCCATCAGCCACCACTACACCATCCATACATGGAACCATCAGCTACAGCAAATGGAGGAGTTTTGAATGCTGTGGAGAAGTTCACTTACATTGGTAGTGTACTTTCCAGAGATGTATACATTGATAACGAGGTTGACGTATGCATTGCCCAAGCTAGCTCAGGGTTTGGGAGTCTCCAAAGGAAAGTATAGGAGAGAAGAGGTATTAGACTGGCTACCAAACTGAGGATCTACAGAGCTGTGGTTCTGACCTCGTTGTTGTATGTCTGTGAAACCTGGACAGCGTACCAGCACCATGCCAGGAAGCTGAATTGCTTCCAAATGAATTGTCTTAGGAAGATTCCGAAGATCACCCGGCAGGATAAAGTACTAGACACTGAGGTGCTTACTCCAACTAAATTGCCAAGCATTCAAACTCTGTTTCAGACAGTGCAACTCTGATGGGCTGGCCACATTGCTTGAACGCAAAACATACACTTGCCAAAAAGACTATTTTATGGAGAACTCACACAGGGCAAGTGTTCACATGGTGGTCAGAGAAGCGATACAAGTACACTCTCAAGGTCTCTCTCAAGAACTTTGGAATTGATTGTGTGACATGGGAGATATTGGCACAGGACTGCTCAGCATGGCATTCCCACATCAGAGAAGGTTCTGTGCTCTATGAGCAAAGCATAATTGAAACAGCTCAGGAAATGCAGGATGTGCAAGTTTGAAATATCCACCCCAAATGTTCACATGGACTATTTGTGCCAACCTGTGGTGGAGCATTCTGAGCTTGTACTGGCCTGATCAGCCACAGTCAGATACATTGAATCTTGACTCAAGCATAGTGATGTCATTTTGGTCCTCTTCAAGAAAGAAGGACAGAAGGACAACAACCACCACCACTTTGGGAGTGATCTGCTTGGACAAAACTCATTGTTTGCCTGACTGTGTCTAACCAGAAGCTCTTCTGGGACCTAGCGTATTTAATCCACTCTCCATTTACCATCTTCCTCCTTGGTTACTTTGGGGAGTTTCCTGCTCTTTTAGGGCTGAATGTACTTGCTGTTTGTACTTTTATGAGAGGCTTTATCTGCAGATAAATATAAACTAATTTTTATTGTTCTGACAGTGTTTGCTATAAAGGCTGTGGGTACAAAGGAGGTGTGGACATAATGAGTAGCAATGATTTTTCCAGCGTGTCCTAGAGAACAAGGGACGCAGGCTCTGCTCATTGCTTAAAGGGAAGAAAGACTCCCTCTTTAGTCTGGAGGAGCCAGGTTTGTTGACTTACATCAATAATCAGCCTGGCAAAGCTTCCTCAAGTAGCATGGGAAAAAGTCAGGGTTAATATGTGACCAAGTCTCCTGTATTTTAAAGAATAGGCAAGTGGAGACACTCATAGCCTATGTATGAAGCTCTCTGGCAACACATAGAGGCTTCTGAAGCAAAAAGGATTAAAAACACTTTCTACACACTTATTTAATCTTTAAGAACAACTCTTGAGGTAAAACCTACATGTATTTATGCCCATTTTATAGATGAATAAATTGAGGCTGAGACAGGTTAAGTAACTTGCAGAGTCACAATAATAGTAGTATCTGACATAGGATTTGAACCCAGGTAGTCCTGATTCAAATCCAGTATATCAGATGCCACATTCATACCTCATTTGCCCCTTTTTCTGGACTTCAAAATCATGGCCACAAGCTGGGCATTTTTATTTGCTCTCCCTAATCCTTTTCAGCTCCCTATTGTGTGTTACCCTTCCCTATTATAATGTCAGCTTCTTGAAATCAGGTCTTTCTTTTTGCTTGTATTTTTGCTTGTATTGATTGATTATTTGTATCTCCAGTTCCTCCACTTTTCTCCTTCCTTTCTTTCTTCCTTCCCTCCCTTCTTTCTTTCCTTTCTTCCCTCCTTTCTTCTTTTCCTTCTTTCCTTCCTTCTATTCATTCTTCCCTCTCCCTTTTTCTCTTCCTCCTTTCTTTCTTTTCCTCCCTCCCTCTTTCCCTTCCTTCCTTCTCTCCTCTTTTCCTTCCTCTGTTCTTCCCTTCCTTCCTTCCTCCCTTCCTTTCTTCCTTCCTTCCTTAATTCCCTCCTTCTTTCCCTTCCTTCCTCCCTCCCTCCGTTCCTTTCTTTTCTTTTTATTACTTTCTTCCTCACTCACTCTGTCCCTCCCTCCTTCTATTCTTTCCTCCTTCATTCCTCCTTTCCTCCCTTTCCCTTCCTTTTATACATCGTCATAAGGAAAAGGAAAATCATCTCGTCTCACTCTCTTGTTTTATAGATGAGGAAAATAAACTGCAGAGAGGAAAACTGCCTTTTTCTCCCCCAGGTGACAAACATAGTAAGCAGCAGATTTCAACCTAGATCATCTCAGTCCATGGCCAAGTGTTACACTCATTGTATTGTTGTCAGTATTGTTGTTGTGGTGGTTCTTTGTAACCCAGCGGACCTCTGTGTGCCAATGCTATTCAATTGGGCTTTCTTAGCAAAGATTTTGGAGTGGTTTCCCGTTTCCTTCTCCAATGGATTAAGGCAAAGAGAGGTTAAGTGATTTATCCAGGGTCACATAGCTAGTAAATGTGTGAGTCCAGATTTGAACTCAGGCCTTCCTGACTCCAGGTCCAGCAGTGTATCCACTGGGGCACCTAGCTTCCTATATTACCATCACCCCCTCTTAAATCTGGGTACACAAAAATGCACAGTGCAATTTGTACAACTGAAAATGTTTTGGTTTAGTCTTTATTCAGCCATGTAACTGGCCCTCTGAATATTTGGTCATTTTTAGTAACACATAAAACCATTGAAGGGCTATATGGCATAGTGGTTAGAGAGCCAGTCTGTGAATCAGGAACACACATATTCATGTACCATTTCACATAGCTATTAGTCATGTGATCCAGCTCAAATCATTAAATCTCTAAGTCCCAGACAATTGTCTAATATGGGAGGCTGTTGTTCAGTTGCCAATCTGTTTTGGCAGAGGGCGTTTCCTCCCCAAAAACTCCCTATAACAATGAAATCACAGGTCTAGACCCCCCCCCATTGCCAAAATAAAACCACAGTAAAAAAAGACTACTAATTGTCTGTCCTGATTAGAATAAGATCTTTGCATCAAACATGGTATTAGCAGTGAAATGCACAGGGGTGTGGGGGTGTACTCACTTTCCTATTGCCTAGGGAAAAATTGCTTTGTTGGTTTGTTTCTATCAAATGTTTTATTAGCATTCTTTCAAACCCATCAAAAGTTAACATTAACTTCTAAACTATTTCCTGCACTATCTAATTTTATTAAATATAAAACTTAAGAGCCTTTAGTGACAGACAGCAGTTGAGCAAAACTGTGTGTTAGTTTGTCCTCTCTCCTAACATCTGCAATATTTATTGTCACTTAATAACTACATCAATTAAAGAGACAGGTCTTCTTTGAGGCCCATACCATCATTATTCCCTTTTCTTTATCTTGGCTCCAAATAACAGAATGGTCCATCTATTATGCTGATTAAGCAACTCATCTTGTCCCCATCATTCCTCATTCATGCCCCACATTTCAACTGGGGTACAAATCACTTGTTTAGGCACAGATGCACAAGCACATGCATATACTCATGCACACACACTTGACCCATGTCCTATCCAGTAGACCCAATCATTCTGTAGCACCAATATATACTCATGTTATGGAAGAAAGCATTCACAGGAAAGAAAATCCCTCTGAAAAGACCTGACCTCACCAGCAAAAATGTGCACTGCAATTTTCAAGATAGAATAAAGCATGCTCAGACTAATTATGGACATCCACAGTTCTGAATCCCAATGCCAATATGTCCAATGCTCTTCACTGTTCAAGAGGCACAATCATTGGATGTTTAAAATTTCTCTGTTGGTTGCCAAATGACAAAGTTGAATATTCTAGTGTTGTTTTGTTTTCATTTTAAAGTGATTTACCCAGAAGTTCCTCATTCTAAAAGCCATTCTTTTGCCCTCCCTAGGGAAGTGTGGCTACACAAGCAACTTTGCAGTTTAGCTGCCTTCTAGACAGCCTCAGAAAATCTCCATTGGTTGGAGGCAAAATTGAAATTCAAGTGGACAGTTGGGAAACCTGGTTTTACTTTGCACATGGTTAGGGTACCAGCCTCCAGTTCTTGTTAGTGGATACCTGATTCCGCCAGTTGTTTTTTTTTTTTAAATCTGTTTTTCAAATTAAGCAAGGATGGGAAGGAGCTTTTCGCTAGGGTTGGGGGTGGGCAGAAGGAAAGTTCTTTCCTAACTGTATTTAGGAAATTCCTGGCCACCTCCTTGTGCTTTTCCAGTGTAAGACATGCCTTTTGAGTTGATGTGGATTTAATTCAGGACAGTTTGTTGAACCACAATGGATAAGGGAGGGAGAATAAGAGGGCAGTTTTACCCAATTCCAAAATCTAAGGCTACACAGTATAACATGTCACTTGAAGATGCATAAGTAAGACAGGTCCTCTCTCCTTGTATCTTCGAATGTGTCTTTACAATGGGTTCTGACAGACTTCAATAGCTCAATCATTATTCTTTCTCCTTTTATGTTGAGTCTTCATCCCATTTAATGGAATAAGTTCCTTCTCATTTATATTATCAGATTCAGCAAAGTGTTCTTAGACTGAACTTCAAATCATGTCAGCCTAAAGCCTAAGATCATCTGCTAAAATTTATTTCCAGTGGAGCCAGGGTTTGGACAAACCATTTTAGAAAACAATATGGAATCATACAATACAAATTACAAAATTGTCTGTGCTTTTTCGTCTAGTGATCCACCATTAGATTTATACCCCTGAGGTAAGGCAAGACCTATCTATACAAAAAATATATTTGTGATGACATCATTTATAATAGCAAAAAATTGCTAATTATATGTTAGCTATATGGCCAGTCATTGGGAATGACTGGATAGATTGTGGAATATGAAAGAAGCATTCCAGACCCTTTGACAGTATTGCAATGTTCTGATCTAATTTCCCCTTCACTGTGGGAAGTAGGGGGGAAGAGCATTCCATGCACAAGGGATGACCAGTACAAAGTCATGAAGTGTCATATGTAAAGATGAGCAAAAAGGTGAGTTTGCATAGACCACAGAATACGGAACTTGGAGTAATAATGCATAAGATGAAAGGTAGGTTTCTGCCTACTTGCAAAGGTCTTTAAAAGCTAAAATAAGGGTTTACATCCTAGAAGAAAGAGGTCACCATTTTAATCTGTTGAATAGAGAATTGACATGGACAGGCCTTTACTTCAGTAAAATTAATTTTGAGAGTCATATCAAAGATGGATTGGAGTGGGAAAGGAGGGATAAAGAGCTGAGTGATCCTGTGCCAGTGTCTCTCATGTCATACAATCAATCCAAAGTTCTTGAGAGAGACCTTGAGAGTGTCCTTGTATTGCTTCTTATGACCCCTATGTGAACACTTACTTTGTGTGAGTTCTCCATAAAATAGTCTTTTTGGCAAGTGTATGTTTTGCATTCAAACCATGTGGCCAGCCCATCAGAGTCGCGCTCTCTGAAGCAGCGTTTATATGCTTGGAAGTTTAGTTTGAGTAAGGACTTCAGTGTCTGGTACCTTATCCTGCCAGGTGATCTTCAGAATCTTCCTAAGACAATTCAAATGGAAGTGATTCAGTTTCCTGGCATGGTGCTGGTGTGCTGTCCAGGTTTCACAGGCACACAACAATGAGGTCAGCACCACAGCTCTGTAGACCTTTAGTTTGGTAGTCAGTCTAATGCCTCTTCTCTCCCATACTTTCCTTTGGAGATTCCCAAACACTGAGCTAGCTCTGGCAATGCATTCTGTTCCAGCTAAGATTTACTAGATAAGGGGTCCATTGCTCATATACAAGGTGACTGAAATTTTTCAGGCTATATGGCAAGAGGAGTTTATCACCCAGGAGTTCAAGGATGCCTCCATTGTCCATCTCTATAAAGCTAAAGGAAATAGATTGTCCTATAACAATCACAAGGGGGTCTCTCTGTTAGTCATTGCTGGCAAGATTCTTGCCAGAGTCCTCCTTAATAGGCTGATCCTTCACCTGGAAGATGGTCATCTACCTGAGAGCCAGTGTGGCTTCAGAAAGGGTTGAGGAACAGTTGATATGATGTTTTCTGCCCAACAACTACAGGAGAAATGCCAGGAGCAGAACAAAGGTCTGTATGCAATGTTGGCAGATCTGATGAAGGCCTTTGATACTGTTAGTCATGGGGGCTTATGAAAAATTATGTCAAAATTTTGTTGCCTAGAGAAGTTCATCAGCATTGTATATCAATTTCATGATAGCATACTTGCCCAGGTTCTAGATAACCGTCATGCTCTTGTGCTTTCCCAATCACCAATGGAGTGAAACAAAGCTGTTCGCTTACTTGCCTGCTTTTTAGCATGGTGTTTTCAGTCATGTTGTCAAATGCTTTCAATGAGGATGACATAACATCAAGGTCAGCTACTGCACTGATGGTAAATTCTTTACCTTGAAAGGGCTACAAGCCAAGACCAAAGTGCAGGGAGTGCCGGTGCATGATTTTCTGTTTGCAGATGATTGTGCACTCAATGCAACCTCTCAAGCTTAGATACAATGAAGTATGGATCAATTATCTGCTACTTGTGCTAATTTTGGCCTAACAATTAACACCAAGAAAACACTGGTACTCCATCAGCTACCAACGCACCATCCATACATGGAAACATCAGTTACAGCAAATGGAGGAGCTGTGAATGCTATGGTTAAGTTCACTTACCTTGGTAGTGTACTCTCCAGGGATGTACATATTGATTAGCCCAGGTAAGAAATGAGCCAAAAAGTGGCCTTTTTATCTAATAAAAAAATCATTCTAGGAGGGGAAGAGCCTCAGGGTTTCTGGCCCAAAAAAGAGCTTGCAGACTACTATACTAGAAGCATGTAAAATGTCCACAGGCAACTAGGTGGCACAGTGTATAGACTGCCAAGCCTAAAATCAGGAAGACACATCTTCACGAGTTCAAATCTGGCTTCAGACACTTATTAGATGTGTGACCTTGAGAAATATACTTAACCTTCTTTGCCTCAGTTTCCTCATCTATAAAACGATCTAGAGAAAGAAATGGAAAACCATTGCTGTGTCTTTGCCAAGAAAACCCCATAATGGGGTAACAGAGAGTCAGATATGAATGAACAACAACAAAATGCCCACAGACACAAAGTAACTTCAGGAGGGAAGAACACAAAACAGTTATAGAGAGCAAGGGAGGTTTCTGATGTAGGAACTGGAACATTAACTGAGCTAAATAATGTATAGGCGACTAGTAGAAAGAGAGGTAGCAAGTTTGGCTAGAAAATGATTACGCAGATCAATAAAATCTACTTTAGGATTTCAATTACTCAGCTTGCTTCTAAACCCAATTCTTATGTTATGCAATGTCTTCAAGCTGTCTCTACAGCAAGAGAATGACATTAAGGCTTTTGCAAAAGGTTTCCATGAATGATGGTATAATATATTCTCCAGAAAGGGAGGAAAAAGACTGTCTTGATGAATGTTAATCCAAAAGACTGCAACTCAAAGTATATTAGTCAAATCTAAGAAATACTAAGCAACTGTGGGTATTTTGCTTGGAAGAGAAGAGGTGTTGAGCTTTTCAAAATTATAAAAAGGATCAATAAAGTCAATAGAAATAGATTCTTTTGACATTGGTAAGTGACTCACAAATGTGAAAAACATCTGAGATTAGGACAACTTACATGGAGATTTTTATAGACTTTAATATGAAAGGTAATAAATTTTGAGATGAAATTACTGGTGAGATTTTTAAAGTAAAATATTATAAATGGCTTCAGTCACACCTAACCTCATTTTTGGATGAGTGAATTCCAATGGCGAATGACGGTGTTTTAAAAACTTGTTCTCTTTTACAAGTATTTTGGACAAGTGTTTGTTCTCAATCATTTTTACTATTTATTTCTTTCATGAAAAGATAAAGAAAAGCATTGAATTCCATTCATTTAACAACTATATTAAGCACCTACTATGTGCAAAATATTACTAGATTGTGGGGAATAAAAAGACAAAAAAACAAACCTTTCCTTATCCTCAAGGGGCTTATAATCTACTGGAGGAAGGGGGTGATGCAGGAAACAACATGCACACAAGCAAGTAAATACATATATATACAAAGTAGATGTGAAATGGTGTAGCTAGGTGGTGCAGTGGATAGAGCACCAAGACTGTGGTCAGAGAAACTTATCTTCTTGAGTTCAAATCTGGCCTCAGATACTTACTAGCTTTATGACCCTGGCAAAGTCTCTTATCCCCTTTGTCTCAGTTTCCTCATCTATGAAATGAGCTGGAGAAGGAAATGCCAAACCTCTCCATTATCTTTACCAAAAAAACCTCAAATGGGGTAATGAAGAGTCGGACATAGCTGAAAATGACTGAACAGCAATATTCAAATTATTTTGGAGGGATAGGGCAATAGAAACTAGGAGGAAGGGTCAAGATTGACTTTGGGTAGGAGGTAGCATCTGAGACACAAAAAAACTGGAGTAATAAGCAAATACAAGGTAACTATTGAAAATTCTATTTCAAGGTACTTACTAATCAGATAAGAAAGCTCATTTTAAAAGAGCTACAATTTCAGTCTCCTTGGCCAAATGAAACAGTATATAAATTTGTAGAGTTGTGTGCAAAAGTCTCCATCCATAAAGATTTCATGGCTACATTCCAGCACTCTGCGACTCCACTTCTATTCTCCACCCTTTACTTCCAACCTGCACTTGAACCCTGAGTGATGAGAGTTCACCATGGCTAGCCTAACCTTGAACCTGCTGGGCTTCACTCCAGGCGTCTTCTTGCCATGGACAATAAGCCCATTTTTCTCCTCCCTCTCCCCACCCCTTTCCAACACTCTCTCTGGGAACAGCGATCACATCATCACTGCCATTCATGGTGAGGGCAGGTCCATCCATGGTCCTGGCATCCACTCATAATCCGTATGACTTCCCAGACCAAAGCAGCTCTCATTGGCCATTACTCTCCTGTATGCATTGTCTTCTTTTAGAATCTACACTTCTGGAGGGCAGAGACTGTCCCAATTTTTGAATTTATTTCTCCAATGCTTAGCACAATGGTTGAAATGCAGAAGTGCTTAATAAATGATTTTTTCATTTATTCGTTCCTTCATATTTTAATGTTGCATCTTATTGTCTACTAGTCATCCCAATAAGAGATGGAGATTAATATTATCACTTTCAATGGAAAGGTATTTGGAATATTTTATTTAATGTGCAGATATATTTGCTTCCACTTATTTTTACTTATAAATCTTAGATGCTTTCATTACCAAATTTCAAGCTAGAACATCAAGTTATTTCAGGAATGTGTAAAACTATTGAAAATCAAGGCTTTGCCATGGAAGTCTATTTGGAAATAACTTGTAATGTCTTAAGCTGAGAGAGAGAGAGAGAGAGAGAGAGAGAGAGAGAGAGAGAGAGAGAGAGAGAGGAATTTTAAAACATGTTTCTTCCTTTTTTCCCCTAATTTTCTTATTTAAAGGAATATGTCCATTGTTAACTCATTTCTTGTTTCTAGTCCAGTATATCTACCTATCTACGTCTGTCTGTCTGACTGTCAATCTATCTATCCTTCTGTCTATCATTTATCATCTATCATTAATCTTTCTATCCATCTATTACCTATCGAACTATCATTTAACTATCATGTATCTATCTATCCTTCTATCATTTATCATCTATCATTTCTCTTTCTATCAATCTCTCTGTCATCTATCAATCTCTCATCTATCTCTATTTCCATGCACATTTACAGATGTATATATGTAGGAATTAACGGATGTTTAAAAAAAATACCTTAAAAGACAACTATCTATTTTTGGCCACTATCTGGTCTCCTTGAACCTTCTTAGGTTTCATACTTAAATGTTGCCTTTGGCAATCATACTAGTTTTTTGTTGTGGTTATTGGTTTTGCTTTCCTCTTGTTGCCATTTTCTTTTGTTTTCCTTCTTTGGATCTCTTTCTTCCACAACATGCATGAGAATAGTGATGGAGACACTATGGGTTTGTGGGACAGATAGAATGATACCCAGATGCTTCACAAGAAGCATCTTCATTTTTGTTTTGCCGTCAGCTAAGTCTTTACCAATCATGGATGGGTGCATTTTGTAACATGCTTCATATATAACTGAGTCTAAGATCCAATCATGAAAAACTAGCAGAACTCAAGGTAAGGTAGCCAGAATGAACAAGGAATGAGCCAAGTTAACGAGACAAGTGCAGCAGCAGAGGGATTACCAAAACAAACAAGCAAAAAATAATAATAAAATAAACCATGGACATGAACAAGGCCTTGGAAGGCTATGAACATTTTAGTAAATAGTAATTAATGTGGGACATAAGGAGGGAGGATCAAGTGGCATATGGAGAAAAGCAGGAGAAGAGTGATGCATTCATATGGACCTCTTTGTAGTTCTCTCCATTAATCCTGTCCTTGCAGGCATTGTGTATCACTCATGTGCCCATTTCTCAGAAAAAGATGCTATTTCTCTTTACCACTATATCTCTTCCTTCCATTCTATCCATATTTTTAATCCCATTCTCTCTATTCACCCCACAAATACTCTCTAGTCTAGGCCCTCATCTCCTAGACTTTGTATAACTTCCTTACTGGTTATAATTTACTTATCTTACATTCATCCTCCATATAGCTGTCAAACTGATATTCTTTTTTAAAATTATTATTAAACATGTAGTTTTTTCAGGTTTGATTTTTAACAGGGAGAAAACCACAAGGAGGGGTAGAGCCCATGGGTGCTAGGGGCCCTCCTGGATGCCTGAGGAGGGGAATAGAGCCCCTCCCCACTCCTGTCTGTTCTCCCACTAAAGAAATTTGTGGAAAGAGACAGACAGGCAGATGGGGGGGTGTGGTCCCCTGTTGGAGGAGGCAGTGGTGCTAGGTGAGGTATAGGGAACCTTTTTGCCAGTATCCAGAATCCAGAGCTTTCTGCTTCCAGATTGAATAATAAAAAAGAAAAAAACTAAATCTCAAGGAGCCCCCATACCCTCCCCACCTCACCCCCAGGGCTGTAGTGTGAGGTGGAGGAGAGAAAAGTGCAGTTTAACCAAAGCCCTGGCCTCATCTTGTCCAAGGATTTCGGGGAGATAGGGCTGGATTAAAGGGGTAGGGGTGCGGGGAGCTTCCTGGATTGAGAGAAAAAACTAAAACATCAAATAAATAGACTAGGCATCCAGCCAGGGTGGGGACAAAGCCTAACCTTCTGGGGAGGAGAGGGGAGGCCTCTTCAGGTGCCCATCGCTGCTGCTCCTGCAGCCAACACCACCCTGGCGGCCAGTTACTTTGCCATGTCCTTTATTGAAACAGCTGCTTCCTCTGTCATGGCTGACAGCACTGTTATTAAGATCTCTTCTCCACAATCATACTTCTGCTCAATCTCCTTACCAAGGTCACCCTCAGATAAGTGAAGGTCCTCCCTTACCTCCCCACTCTCCTGGAGCAGTTATAGGTAGCCATCCTGAATCCCAATCAGCTGAAAATCATTTCTCTTGATATTGGGCATAAGCACGTTGTGGGCTGAAAGGCAGATATCTTCATATTTCTTCCCAGTAAAGATATTGATACCAACCAGATGAACCTTGGCATGGCCACGCTTTCCAGTCTTGGAGGTAGACATCTCAACTATCTTATAGGGCCAGCCTTTGAGCACCACAAAGCCATTCTTGCACAAGGCAGAGCACTGCATGGGAAAGGTAACTGATGCCCCTGCATCCCCTATCTCAAAGTCCAGGTCATCTGCCATTTTGAGAGACTTCTATTCCAATGACTGGACCCCCATCAGCCTGCTGCAAGCTCAACCACTACCACCAAGCCTACTGCCACTGCCACTGCTGCTGCACACAGGTCCTCAAACCTTAAATCTGTGCTTCTTAAAGCACAGATTGGACATGTCACTCCTCTGTTCAAGAAGTGCCAATGGCTCCCTATTACTTTTAAGGTAAAATACAAATTCCTCATTTTGGCTTTCAAGGCTCTCCATGATGTAGTCCCAGTCTACATTTCCAGTCTTATTCCTCATACATTCTATATTATATCCAAACTGACATGATTACTATTTGCCATGCATGAAATTTCATCTGTCACCTCTATGTCTTTGCACAAGCTATCTCCCAGTACCTCAAATGAACTTCATCTTCACTTCTGCCTTATACTTTCCCAGTTTTCTTCAAAGCTGAGGTTAAGTGCTGATTTGTGCTATCCAAGTCCCACCCCACCCTGCCCAATTACTGTTGTTTGCTCCTGAAAAATTACTTTGTATGTTTTTATATTTAAGTTTTTTGAGGCAAATGTTATTTCCCCAAAACAGAATATCAGCTTTGATGGCATGTACTGTCCCATGTCTGTCTTTATATCTCTAGTACTTGGAACTCTATAAGTATTTAATCCAAGCTTATAAAATTTCATGAATTTTTTATTCTCTCTTCATAGTCTACAGATGGTGTTTCTAAATAGCATATTATGAATCTGAAAGTTAACATGCAAAATAATTGCTCATTCCATAGAGCACCTCCTTTCCTTCTTTCTTGAGCCCATACCAGCCTTTGACTCAGCCTTCTCCTCACATCAGTTTTAGATCTGGTCCCATTAGCTATCATAATTTATTCTACTACACCAGATAGAAAACCCATAGCAAAACCTGCAGAGACTGCACAGAAAAGTATACATGTCATTCTTTCAGGCCACTAAAGGGATGCTTCACAGATGGCGACCTGTTGCATAACCTGGAAATAAGTAAGAGGACTTGGGGGATTGGGGAAGAAGAAAGGTTTTGCTTAAAGTAAATTCAAAGGCAAAAGAGATTTTCTAAGAATTCCCCTAAGTAATTTGAAGTAATGGGTCAGGGAGACCATGGAGAAGGTAAGGAATATGTGTGGGCATACATTTCCCAGAATCCTTTGGTTTCCATTTCCTTTTACCCTTGAAGAGATTTCCTACCACAAGTTTTGCAATGAGGGTGCAGAAAAGAGATGCCCACCTAGATTACATCTTGGGTTTTCCTCCAAAGCAGCTAGAGCAAGCTAGGTATATTTTGGTTCTATAACCGTAGTTGACTAGGACAAAATATAACAAGGATTAGGAATGATCCCCTCCCCCAAAAAATGAGTCAACCTGGACTGGCCTAAAGCAGAATGAGAAAAACAGAGTGGACGTGGAACTGACCAGAATGCCTTCAAGACCAATGAGGTGAATCGTACCCCAAATCTCAGCCATGCTGTTACCAGTGGGAGGTGTGCCAGCCTCTAGTGGTGCTTCCTTCCATTCCCTCAGAGCAAGCACTCACTCAGGCAATTCTTGGCAAGGTCCCCAAAGCTTGCAAAACCTTCCCCTTGTTTTCTCAGAATGGCTGCCAAGGAAATCTCACAGCAAGTTCTAAAATTTGCCAAATCTTTTTCTTACTCGTTCCTTTTTGACAGGTTGGGTGGGGTGAAGGAGAGAAAGAAATCAATTCTCCTGCAGCAAACATGGTAGCTTATTATTTAAAAGCTTTTTTACAGATTGAGGGGTTGTGTTGCTATGCTCCAATTTAAAATTATTGGGTGGTGTTTCAGTAAAGTACCTGACCATTAAGAAAAAAACAATGAATTTGTTTACTCCTATTAACCAGAGATTCTGAATGTGAAAGGAAGTTTCCAAGTGTGAGAACTGGGTGCTCAGAGCAGAGATCCAAAAGATTACTTATTTTGGTAAATTTTTGGAGACTATTCCCCATCATGCCACCAGATCCATCTGAAACCCGGGGTCATTTACTGACATCTGCCTAGATAGAAAGAAGGTGGATGGATGAATGTTGGGTGGGGAAGGGGAGAATTCTAACACGTACAAGTCAATAAACATTTATTAATTAAGGGCTTAATATGAGGCCAACACTATGGTAAGCCCAGAAGATAAAAAGAAAGGCAAAACAGGACCCACCTTCAGGGAGCTTACAATCTATTTGAAAGACAACATACAAACAGCTATGTACAAACAAGCTATAGACAAGATAAATTGAATCACCAAGGATAATCACCAACATTTGGGGCACAACTCACCTCATTGGTGTTGAAGACACTCTGATCAGTTCCACTTCCACTCCATTTTTCTCTCTTTGTTCTAGGTCAGTCCAGGTTGACCCATTTTTTATCATTTCCATTCCTTGTTTTATTTTGCCCTAATCAGCTAGTTACAGAACCAAAATGTACATTCCCACCTTGTTCTAGCTGCTTTGTAGGAAAACCCGAGATGCGATCTAGATGGGCATCTCTTTTCTGCACCCCCATTGCAAAACTTGTGGTGGGAAATCTCTTCAAGGGCAAAAGGAAATGGAAACCAAAGGATTCTGGGAAATGTATGTCCACATATAATCACTAGCATTAAGGGATATTGGGGAAAGTTTATTGCAAAAAGTGGGATTTAAGTTGGAACTTGTAGGAAAACAGCCAAGCCAGGAGATAGAGGTGAAAAGAGAGAGAGAATTGCAGACACAGGGAACAATCAATGAAAATGGAGAAAGCTGATAGATAGAGCACCTTTTGTGAGACATAGCAAGGAGGTCAATGTCACTGGCAGTGTATGTGGAGGAGAGTAAGGTGTAAGATCAATCAATTAATCAATAGCCATTTATGAAGCTATGTGTCAGGCACCATGCAAAACACAGGGGATACAAAAAGAGGTAAAAGAAAGCTGTCACCCTCAAGGAATTCAGGGTATAGTGGGGTAGGAAACAAGCAAACAAATATATACAATCTACATATAGGGAAAAAATGAGAAATAGTTAAAAGAGGGAAGGCACTAGATTTAAAAGGGGTTGGGAAAGGTTTCCTGTAGAAGATGGGATTTCAGTCAGGACTTGGAGGAAGCCAGGGAATCTAGCAGACAAAGATGAGGTGAAAGAGAACTCTAGGCATGGGGAATGGCCAAGGAAAATGCCTGGAGGTGAGAGATAGTGTCTTATTTGAGGAACCATGAAGAATCCAGCATCACTGGATTGAAGAGTACAGGGAATATGGTACAAGAAGACTGGAAAGTGGGAAGTGAGTTTCTTAGGTTAGTAAGGGCTTTAAAAGCCAAATAGAGTTTTATATTTTATCTTGGAAATAAGAGGGAGCCGCTGGAGTTCATTGAATAAAGGGATTACATGATCAAACCTACACTTAGGAAAATTAATTTGGTAGCTGAGTAGAGAATAGGCTAGAGTGGGGAATGACATACAGCAGGGAGATCAACCAGAAGGCTATTTCAATAGTCTATGTGAGAAGTGAAGAGTGTCAGTATTCTGAAGGTGACAGTATCAGAGGAGAGAAGTGGGTATAAATCAGAGATGTCTGAAAGGCAGACTCAACAGAATTTGGCAACTGATTGGATATGTAGAGTGAGAGTGAGAAGTTGAGGATGATACCGAGGTTGTAAGTTTGGGTGACTAGGAGCATGAGGTGCCATTCAAAGTAATAGTAATGATGGAAATAGTGGCGGACTTTGGGGTAACATCATGAGTTCAGTTTTGGACATGTTGAATTCAAGATTTCACATGCACTACAAGATATCCAATAGGCAGCTGGAAATATGAGACTAGGGGTCAGGAGAGAGGTTAAGCCTAGATAAATAGACCTGGGAATCATCAGCACAAATGAATTGAATACATGGGAAATGGTTAGGCCAATAGAGTAGAGAGGGGAAGAGAAAAGGAACCATGAGAGAATTTTGGGGGATGGCCACACTTGGGCATTATCCAAATGAAGACACAGCAAAGGAGCCTGAGAAAGAGCTGTCAGATAGGTAGAAAGAGAATTGGGAGAGAGCAATGTAACACAAGCCAAGAGAGGAGAAAATATCAAGGAGATGAGTGTTATCAATGGTGTCAAAGGTTTCAGAGATGTCAAAAAAAATGAAGATGAAGAAAAGGCCATTGGATATGGTAGGTAAGAGATCACTGGTAACTTTGGAAAGAGTAGTTTTAGCTGAACGATGAGATCAGAAACCATATTGTAGAAGGTTTCGAAGACAATGGGAGGAAAAGAAGTTGAGGTATCTATTGTCAATGGCTTTCTCATGGAGTTTAGAAAGGGATGAGAGGTCCTTCCTTTCTCGCTTCCTGGCCATCTTGGTGGCAGGTCTCTGGCTGAGGGTCCTCCCGCACCACAGGCAGGAAGATGGTGGCTGCAAAGAAGACGAAAAAGTCGCTGGAGTCCATCAACTCGAGGCTCCAGCTGGTCATGAAATGCGGCAAATATGTGCTGGGCTACAAACGGACCCTGAAAATGATCCAACAAGGCAAAGCGAAGTTGGTCATCTTAGCCAACAACTGCCCAGCCTTGAGGAAATCAGAGATTGAATATTATGCTATGTTGGCCAAAACTGGCATACATCACTATAGTGGCAATAACATTGAATTGGGTATAGCATGTGGGAAGTACTACAGAGTATGTACACTGGCTATCATTGATCCAGGTGATTCTGATATCATTAGAAGCATGCCAGAACAGACCAGTGAGAAGTAAACTCTACAAAAATATACTTTAATAAACGGGCCAAAACTTGTTTTAAAAAAAAAGAAAGGGATGAGAGAAAAAAATGAAAGTAATTAAGTGTCATCTAATAAGCATTGAAAGAGACTGGAACCACTGGGCAAAGTTTTTTCATGCCTTCCCCCTTCACTCTGAAGTATCCCCTGGATTGGTGGTCCAAAAATAGCAAAACCATGAGGGCAGATTGTATACTATTTCTCATACCACCACCCAGTAATTTAGTAATTAAATGTGGGATAGATCATTGTACTAGTAGATAACAGAAAACAGAAGGAGCCATGTGTAGAGGGATACAGCTCTTTCAGCACTACTGTGGCCACACAAAGCACCTGTTATCCACACCACTTGTCTGACAAATGTGCCAATATCTCAATGTAATTTTCATGTTGCTTGAAATTTGAGCTAAAACTTGTCAAAATGGATAAGATTCCCTATTAATACTGTAGTACTAACATTATGTTGGTGTTTCCCAATTCACCATTTTTACTTTGTTTTCACCTTTTTTTATATTGAAGCGCATCTTAATCTCCTTAAAGTGATTCCAATTTAATCTGTTTCAGTTCAAAGCAATTCATGAGACATTTATGTAGCAGTTACTGTTTTCAAAGAACTGTGTACAAAGAGAAGTGTACAAACTTTATATAAGAAGCAGTCCTTGGCCTTATAGAAATTCCAGCCTAATAGAAAATTGACAGATATTTATTTTTAACAAAGTCTTTTTCTTTATTTGAAGATGAAAGATTCAGAATGTTGTGGGTTATGGAAATTTTGATTTCAATCTATTCAGTCAAAGATATTGAGATATCCAATCCATCAATCAAAAAGAGGTATTTGATTGACAGGAGATAAATGTGAACAGGATGGGAGTGTGAGGCCATTAATGGGTTAAAGGGTACAATAGGCAAAACTTCTGCTTTCTGTCTTAGTTTGACTATGGAGGAATATGAACTATATAAGTTGGTATTCTTGTAATACAACTTTGCTTTTAATGGCACAATAAAAGTATATTTTTCTTTGAGCTTTTCATTGCCACTTTTTGCATCAATTTTTTCAATTAAAGGTATTTTTAAAATAAATTGTGGTATTTCTAAACAAAGATCTGATTATATCACTCCCCAAATCAACACACTTTAAGTGCTCCAAAATTACTTCTAATATAAAATACAATCACCTCTGTCCAGTGCTTAAAATCCTGAATCACATCTAACATGTGATTTTTAATTCATGTTTTTGTTGCTATATAATGTTCATTTTTTCTGTGAGCTCTTTCATTTGAATTTTTTAATTCTAAATTTTACAATTATCAACACACATGGACATTTCAATGCATAAATAACAGAATAAGAAAACTACAAATGACACTAAGAATTTCTATTACATACAGTGATTAATATTAAAAATAACATAATGATAACAACATTACCTTCCAGTCTATGTATCCTTCTGAGCTTTCTTCTGGTCAATTTTTGAATATTTCATTGATGGTCTTTTAATTTTTTCTTTAATTTTTTTCCTTGCAAAAGGATGACTATCCATCAATCCCTGTCACAACTCCCTCCTCTAATATGGAGATGATGAAGGGCTTAATCTGAGAATAGAGCTTAGGTGCTCCTATTATTACGTCTTTGGGCAGCTAAGTGTTTCTGTGGATAGAGGGCTGGGCCTAGACATGGTAAGGCCTGAGTTCAAATGTGATGTCCTGCGTGACCCTGGACAAGTCACAATCTCTGCCTCAATTTCTTCAACTATAAAATGGTAATAATAAAATATCACCTAACTTCCAAGGTTGTGGTAAGGATCAAATGCAATTATATTTTTATTTTGTTTTATTTTTTGGTTTTTGGGGGGCCCAGGGCAATTGGGGTTAAGTGACTTGCCCAAGGTCACAGAGCTAATACGTGTCAAGTGTCTGAGGGCAGATTTGAACTCAGTTCCTCCTGACTCCAGGGCCGGTGCTCTATTCATTACGCCACCTAGCTGCCCCACAATTATATTTTTAAAGTGCTTAGCACAGCCTAGCATAGAATAGACATTTAATAAATGATTGTTCCCTTCTTTCCTTCTCAACCTATTAATGGAACCCTTTCTTGCTTGATTGGGCTATTTCCACTTATCCAGCAATGCAAGTTTAATAGCTTTCCTCCTGTAGTCAGCATCATCACCTTCAGCCTGGCTTCAATCATTCACCTGGTGAGAGACTCAGTGAATAACTATCTGTTTGACCGGCAGGAAGAACCAGCACCAACTGTCATCATTAAACTGAAACCAAAGACGGGAATCAGTCAGTCAACAATCCAATTCAATAAACAAGCATTTATTCAGCTCCTACTAGGTGCCAAGCACAGGGATGCAAAACCTCTTTGAAGTCACACTGTTATGGCACTCAATATTGCCATGGTTTTGCTGTTGTTCTGCAAGAGCTCGCACTCACCCTTTTATTCATCTCAAGTGACCCGTGTCTATCAGGGTCACTTAAGGGTTCTCCCTAATTTAATGACCCCTCTGGACCTTGTGATCAGATGATTCTTCACCTGTATACTGACCCCCCCACCCCATCCTTCCCAACTATAAATATCTTGGCAGCCATGGCTGTAAATAATGGAAGTCTAAATAAATGGGTGTAGGAGTGAATAAATAAATAAGTAGAGAGATTGGAGAATGAGTTTAGGAGGGATAAGTCCTAGGGAGAGCCAGGAGGACAGAAGGTTATATTCAGACACAGCAGTTTTGAAGTTGAGTTGTAGAGGTGAAACACATGTGGGTGATGGCAAGGTCAAGAGTACAAGCATTCATGTGTGTGTGACTAAGGTGGAGAAGAGATTCAGAACACAGGAACTGAAGAGCCTGATCAACTGAGAAGTAAGTGGTAACAACATGTAAGCTGGTATATAAGGAAAGATGTTGGATAGAAACACATCAAGCCACTTGTTGAACTTAAGAAAGAGAGAATGGACATGGGGCTGTTTGGTAATAGTTACCACGATCTGGATATGGTGATTTGACATGCATACATGGGGTGGGGGGAAGTGTGTGTGTTTATGTGTGTGTGTGTGAGTGTGTGTGTGTCTGTGTGTGTGTGTGTGCGTGTAATCTCTTCCTGGATCACTGCCTTGGGTAGGAACCTTGAATGTAACATCTATGAAGCAAAGTAAGCTGGATGTGGCTAAATGGGAGCTGGAAAGTTTAAACATTGACATCTTGGGTGTCAGTGAATTTAAATGGACAGGAATGAGTCAATTGAATTCAGGTGATCATTACATATACTACTGTAAGCAAGAATCCCTTAGAAGAAATGGAGGAGACTTCATAGTCAATAAAACAGTAAGAAATGGAGTACTGGGGTACAAATACTGAAGCCCAAAGCTTAAATACTTTGGCCACATAATGAAAAGAGGGGACTCATTGGAAAAACCCCTGATGTTTGGAAAGATTGAAGGCAAAAGGAGAAGAGGACAGCAGAGGGTGTGATGAATAGACAGTGTCATGGAAGGAACAAACATGAGGTTGGACAGACTTCAGGTAATAATGGAGGATAGAAGGGCCTGGAGTGCTATGGTCCATGGTGTCATGAAGAGTTGGATATGACAGAACAATATGTATATGTGCATATATAAATCTACAAGTATGTATGCATATATAAACTATATTACATATGTGGATGTATACGTGTGTATATCACATACATGTATCCATATATTCCCATATACATGTTCATATGTCTATATACACACATATGTGCATGTATGCACCCAGAGATGATTGTATATTTGTATGAATGTATGTGTATAAATATGTGTGTATGTATAAAATAATTCTAGAGAGATGTACCAGACCCAGATTGTGACTGACTTTAAACAACAAACAGGAGAATTTGTATTTTTTTTCCCTTAGAAGCACAAGAAAGTCACGTTGTCTCTCCAATCGAAGATTCCATGAAGTAAGCTTCTTTATGAATAAAATTCTACTTGAAAATTGCTCTCCTAAGATGCTTCTGTGAATACTCCCAGGACACAGTTTTCTGTGAAGCTTGGATAAGGAGGTTTGGACCCTAAGAAAGGAGTGAAATTGAAAAGAAAAAGCTGAAGTTCTCATCTACACCTTCGGTTTCTACCTGAAGTAGAGGCAGATGCATCTCATTACAACTCAGTTTGATCAGAACTGTCTTTGGGAGAAAAATCCCTCTTGATTGTTGCTGTTTTCCCAACTGTTCTTTTTACCAATTGATTTTCGTATTCTAAACAATATATCCATCTTCCCTTTACCTTACAGGTTTCATGAAGTTTAAGAATGTCAGTTGTCTATTTAATATGGTCTATTTACGGTTCACATGAAAACTGTCACTGGGGAATGGGAACATGTTTTCCATTATCTTGCTGTTGTCCGTGGTGATGGATGAAAACTCAAACCATCTGGAGCCCCATAAGCTAAGGTCATCATGCAGTACTGCTGATGATAAAGAGTTGTTTTGACTAGTAATGGTATGGCATGAAATTCATAAGAAGATTATCGTATAATCAACATCACATTGTCATTTCACAAAAGAAGAATTTCCCTCCAAAGATATACATCAAACCATACTCTAAACTAATTCTTGAGTCCAATGTCTGTGCAAGAAGAGAATGTTTGCATTTGGGCCAACTTGACTTGAAAAGCGTCTCAACATCTCTGCCTAATAAGATACTGGCTCAGATGAGAAAGAGAGCACACAATGACATAATCATTTCAGACTTGGAAAGGACCTCTGCAGTCATCTTGTTCAACTCATACACAAAAAAAGAGAATCTCTGACTTGGGTACGTATGCATTTCTAATAGTGCTGTATGCAGTGGAGCCAGTCCAGACTAAACAGAAATTGTGGAATATGAAGGCATCGTCTTCTATGTGCCATGCCAATTTCTTCTTCAGCAGCAACCATTTTGTCTGCCTGCTCCATCATGAGATTGTCCATGACAGGACAATAAACAGACCCCAAATTGTTCACATACTATAGGATGTGTTCGCTATGTGAATTTTCTATTGGGCTATATTTTTATGGATCTAGCTGTGCCATGAAAGAAAAGGAAAAGAAAGCAAAAAAACAACCCCCCCAAAGCACCCCAGCATCATTTCATTTGTCCACATAATTGTTAGCAATATGGTTACTCTTCTCATTGCTATGACCACAAATTGTATGTCTATGTGGAAAATAAAATGAGTATATCTGGAAGAGTCCTAGACTAAATAATCTCTATGGTTTCTCCCAATTCTGAGAACGCAGGTTTTGCTTCACTCAATGATAAATTGTTGTCCCCCTGATGTAGGGGTATAATTGAGGGTTGATAGGAAGGCAGTAAGTTTATCTAACAACGTATCCAATTAGCAACATGGGTGTAAATGTGCAAAAACAATGACAAAAGTCTGAAGAGGATGTATTAATTTCATGAGAGTAAAATTACTTCACCAATGCAGATCACAACCATTCTCTAGAATCTAGTCTTATAGGGTTGCCTGAGCTTGTGACTTAACCATTGTCACAGAGTAAATAAGCCTGAGGTAGGATTTGAACCCAGGTCTTCCCAACTCCAAATCAAATATACCATGCACAACATGATGCTGATACTGTTCTTCTGCAAAAATAAAAATAATTAATTTTATCTTTTTAAGTCACTTCCCAGATTTTTTTAAAGGAAAGGAATAAGCATTTATACATATTATAACCTATAACTTAGTAAGCACATTGTATTAAGCGATTTACAAATATCATCTCATTTCAACCTCACAACCTTGGGAGGTAGGGGCTGTTATTATCCCCATTTTGTTGTTCAGTCATTTCAGTCATATTGGATTCTTCATAAGCCCATTTAGGGTTTTCTTGGCAAGGATACTGGAGTACTTTGCCATTTCCTTCTCCAGCTCATTTTACAGAAGAGGAAACTGAGGCAAAGACGGTTAAGAGACTTGCCCAGGGTCAACATCTGAGGCTGGATTTGAACTCAGGTCTTCCTGATCCCTGGCCAGGTTCTCCATCCACTGTGCCACCAGCTGACTCTAGTTAGCAGTTATTATTCTCATCTCATTCTTTCATGATAGTATCTCATATTCTGTCTCTCAGCTTACATACACATAGACATAGAGCTTTATTCCCCTTCTCTCATTACTATGTCATATCTTTTTTGATGTGGTTCAGATAAAAAGTCATATGACCAGTTACTATACAACTATTATCCTTTTATATTTAACATAATCTCCTTGCAAATGGGAATGTTTCATTCACTGTATTTATATCCATAGTGCCTGTTATAGTGCTTGCCACCATAGGTGCTTAAAATGCTCTTGTCGATTGTGATTGGGCAGATAAATAAAATTTCTGCTTTTATAATTAAATATGAGTGTTGCAATGTAAGTACATCTATATACTCACTTAAAGTATCTTTGGGATAGTGCCAATAGCAGATAGGTCAATGGGGAGGATGGTGCTTTGTCCTTTTTCTGCATGAGTTTAATTTATTCCCATAGGTCTCTATGTTTTGAAAGCTGTTAATAACAAGTAGTTTGAAGATTCTATGTGTTTGGTATGGCAACATCTTTTGAAAAGTTGAATTCTTATGGATCAGATTAGAGTTACATCTGCATGATCATGGAAAACAGCTCTGTCTATGATAATGGTTTAGCTCCAGTACAGTTTACTGGTTGAGTCTGTAAGGATATTTTGCATTCTGTATTTGTAGTATGGAAATTTGTCAGTCCATGAAATATAGGAAGCTTCTGCTATATAATTATAGCCAGCACATTATGCCTTTATAGGTATTCAGTAGGTGCTAAATTTTTACAGCCTATAGTCAGGTGTTACACTGTCTCTACCATTTTCTCACATAATTTATATTGATCACTGAACTTTCTATGAATTCTGGTTAAGATGACACAGTCCTAAATGACCATGATCCACTCATTGTGTGCACTCACATACATACACACAATGATTTCTTTGGTCGTTTATTCAACTTCTGTGTTGACGTACTGTTGGCTGAGTTCATGTAGACATCAACAATGGAGATTTTTTAAAATTTCATTCTTGAATGTTGCTTCTTTCATAGGCTCCCTTCAGAAGCAAATCACTTTTGGTTAAATTTGACAAATCTAAAAGTAACTGTTATCAGACTATGCTATATTTTGTGTGGTAGAAAACAAAATTTAGTCTGAAATTAAATGAAAATATCAGAAACCAGACTTTTTATTCAAATATCTATAAACTGAAAATTATGATGAATACAGGTAAAATTAGAAGAATTTAAATTCACATGCTAGGAGAAGCACAGGCACACACAGAGAGGGTAAATAGTGAGAAACTATTTTTCTTCCCTTAAATTAATACTTGGGTTATAATTCTTAATGTAAAATCATAGATTGAGTTTGTAGTTTAAAATGAATGAAAAATCAGATTCTTGGGCTTCTTACTTCCAGGTAGGATTTTATGTCTCTCATTTTACCTTTTTGGTTTTTTTAAGTACTCATTCATTAGTTAGTGATTCTCATCACTAAATACCATTTGGGGGCAGAAATGATGGGAAGTTTAACCCTTTACTATTGCTTATTTAAAGAGTGTATGCTTATTCCCAAAGGTACCTTTGTAGGTTTTTTACCTGTTTGTCATGTGCTCTGAGAATCCGTTGATCCTCATCCTCCTTCTTTAGCATGGAAATGTTAAACTTTATTTATCTGCCTTAATGTAATAGGCCCTGTGTTCTGTTACTATCATATGGGATTTTGTTAGGACTCTCTCACTTATGGCTCCAAGAAACTGTAGAATGTGAAGTGACCACACTCCAGTAAAACCATCTTGGCAGACAGGCTAAACCAGGTTGAGAGTAGCCAATAGTCCCTAAAACTATCAGAGAGTTGGGGGAAGTTTATCCCAAGCATGCGAAGACTTCCCCCTTCCATGGAATGGGAACACTTTGTTCCAATGGCCATGAAGACAGCTGAAGAAGGCACTGTGGAATGCTTAGAGCTTGGTCAGGCATCAAAGACACCAAGGTCTTCCACTGAATCCTGAGCCATCATCAGGTATCTTGACTTTTGTCCTACCACTGGACTTTGATGACTCTGGAAGAGAGAGTCAGGCTGGTGACTTCACACAACTCTGCAGCACTTAAATCCAATTCATGAGCAAGTCAAGGCATCACCTGTGATGTCATTGGTCTTCTTACAAAAGGCAGGACAAAAAATAGGATACCAGCTGGATCTACTACTCTAATCTGAAATTTTAGAAATCCAAAAGACTAGCATTGCATAGGAGACATTTGATTTTAACATGTTCTTCCCATTCAACTCGGATGTCAAGATACCAAAAAGTCTCCTGCCATATTTAGCTACAACCTTCTCCTTTATATATATATATATATTTTAAACTTGATCTGTCTTGCTTGAAGGAGACTAAGTGATTTGTTAGTAACACCTTCATCCATTAGCAAACTCAAAATCTTAAGTCTTTCCTTGATAATAATTAAAATGCATATGCTTATTAAATCTAAATAACATCTTGATATGATTGAAGAAAGACTTCAATAGATAAGATCTGCTTAATTTGTTTTAGTATAACCATATAGATTGATGACCTCCACATGAGTCAAACAGTTGATAATGTTTTGGTTGACTTTTTCATTTATTGAGAAATCATTCTTGCCTCACTTTTAATACCATTAAAGCATCAGTCTACACTTATCTATTATCCCATGTGGATATGATATGCTGCATTTTAACAAGTGTTATTTTTAGAGCCCTTAACAAAATGAGCAAAATGAGGAATACTTCAGTTGGAAATACTGCTAAATCAAAAAAGAAGAGACTTGTTATATTAGAAAATTTTTTGATGTATTTGAATATCATTAATAGGTTCATATTAACTCCATGATAGAATTAGATGTCAGAATGCCTGATTCTACAGTATAGAGTATTATGAAATGTGCAGACAAAAAAAGAAAAAGGCAAAGTTGCATCACTTTCTGTGGTTAGCAAACAACTAAAAGAAAAAGAAATATTACAATGACAGAATTGGATCATCTTTTAGCTACATGGATGGAGGACTGCAATTACAAATGCATTCCCCTTATCAGAGTAGCCACTCACACAAAAGCTTCAAATTTAAGAACAGGGCGGGTGGTGGGGGTGGGGAGGATGAAAGTAAAGTGGCTAGTGAAGAAACTTTTACTATAAGCATTCATTGGTTTGATTGGATTGATTAAAAATTGAGTTTGAAGAGATGACCAATGTGAAAGGATGAGGAAATCAAACATCTTATGTTTTGAAGAAAATAATAGAAAAAGGTAGATACACTGATCGACACATGTTTAATGTGGATGAAGCAGGATTATTCTGGGAAAAGATGTTTTACATGTAAAAGAACTTACATGTAAAAGAAAGAAGCAAACTCAATCTAGATTTAAGGTATCTAAGGATTGCATAACACAGACAATTACTGATTTTAGATAGTGCCCCAAGTCATCTAACTGCATACATTTGGTTCACAGCATGAGAATATGATCATGGAAATTTGCCAAGATGTCAATAAAACTTTCTGTGTCTACCAGTATATGTGTGAACACTGAATGAATGAGAAGACAATTCAGTCTACAATGCTAAAATATTTTAAATGATGATAATGACATTTTCAACATATCAGCATAGCCTTATCTTTGCGATGTTCAGCATTTTTTAACTTTTTAAAATTTGACTATCACTACTCTATTACTTCGTAATAAACTTTAATCAGAAATATCTTATCCTTTGCTATTCTGTTATATTACTATACAGATAAAAACTTATTTTTAAGAATTGTCATTGCATATTTCCACTGTGCTGAAACCAATTAGCATATTTCACGTATAATCTTAAGTTCAAATAGTAAAAATTCAAATAACATGTTCATCTCACAGTTGTCTGCCCACAGGGTACTGCTTAGTTGTTTATAGCTTCAAATGCATCCTTCCCATTTAGATTTTATTACAGGATACTAGGAAATCTCTTAACATATTCAGCCACAGTTTTCTCTTTGATATGATTTTGCTTGATATTTCTTTTCTAGAGGAAATCAAAGTACTTGTAGGTATTATTTTCATTCATTGATTCAGTGTGTCCTCTGGACCTGACATCAACTCTTCTATTCTCTAGTTTCCCTTGGTGAGGATTAAGAATTCAAGACTTATTGAGTTCAAAAAGGAACTGGATTTTTCCTGCCCCCTGCCCACCCCCAGTCATGTAGCTTAATCTCATACTAATTCATTACATGATAAATAAGATGTTTTAACTAAATATTCTCTTTAATTTGGAAACCACAAATAGTTCTATTCAGGAGAGACGATAATTGTTTAAAATATAGAAAAAATTGGACTGGACTTAAAGTATCTCTTTGAAAAATTCTATATATGAAAATAAACAGTGGAAACTCTAGCAGTTTTTAAAATTTAAATGTTTAAACTTTAAAAATTTAATGCATATTAAATACTTAGGAAGATATGACCTGGTCGCCAGAATTATACTTTAGGATTTCTCTATCTTTCATAGACTCACAGATGACAAATCCTCACACTCCAAATATAAAATGCAAAATATCCTTAAGAATTCAGCCAATAAACTACACTGGAGTCAGACCATTATCACAAAACTAAGTGCTAACCACAATTTCTGGGAAATTAAAATAAGTCATAAAAATTTAATAACAACATTTTTTAAATGATGGTGTCATACCATCTGTTCAGAATCTGCAAATGACATGAAAAGGCTTTCAAAATATGGACACCTAGTGAAGGAGATCAAAATCACATACTGATAGAATGAGATACTTATCACCCTTGTTGGTATATATTTTATCTGCCAGTCACATGTTCTGTAGGACTTTGACTATGTAAGGAATAGCAATTCTAGGACCACTTCCCTCTGACCCACATCAAATAAGTGTGGAAAAAGTGAGCTAGTTCTGCTGGTGATGACGATAACGATGATGGTGTGTGGTTTGTCCTTCATTCTTGAAGAGGACCACAACATCAGGAAGATGATGCCATGACATGCAAGTGAATTAGATTTAAGTGTGACAGGGCTGTGCAAAGTCACCAGCCTCACTTTCTCCTCCAGAGTCATCTGGGTCCTGTGGCCAGATATCAATCAGGACAATTGGAGATGGCCCCTGATAATGATGACGATGACAACTCATCCTACTTTTTCAATGTGGTTCAGATAAAGACCATTCTGGGACAAATTGCTATCCCTTATAGTCCATATCCATTGACTATAACCAAAATAGTAAAATTACTGCTTTTTTCTGTTTGAATAAAAGTATTCAGATATAAACTCATCTTCTTTAGGTTCACTGAAACCATCATTGGTGTAATTCCAATAGCAGCCAGGAAGACAAAGACAGGGATACAAGCCTCATCCTTTTCTCATGTAATTAATTCTAAGCTCCTTTTTAGGTCTCTATATTTCAAATAGAGATTATGAGTATCTGAGATGATGGCATCTATTAAAAACATTGTTCTTAAATTTATATTGATCAATATAATGTCTGGGCTATTGTGGGCCACAGTTCAGGTTGGGGTGGGAGCAATAGTTCCTTTCCAGCACAGCTTGTTGACTGTGCAGGACTGAGTTGTCTGAGTTACTTTGAGGTCTGTATTTGTAATCTGAGGATTTGTCAGCTGGCATTTATTATTTATATTAGTATTACATTTATGTAGCACTTTAAAATTTGCAAAACACTTGTGATATGCTATCTTTAAATCATTTGATCCCCCAAACCACCCTAAGGGTAGAGGAATTTTAAAATATTTATTCATTCACAGTGAGTGTAAATTGGTTTTAGAGTTTTCTGCATAGTAATTAGCAGTAATGATTTGCTCTGAAAAGTGGCACAGAGGACATCTTAAAGGACAAGTATGATCAGAAAGGTAGGTAGGGTGGGCATATAGAGATGCAGGAATCACAACCCTATTGGTGTCCTAGTAGCAGAGCTATGTTGAAGTCACCTCTGATGAGCTGGGAGTGAAAGCATTACACTAAATGCTTTCAGTGTAAGCATTTACACTTTAGCAATCTGTAAATGCTATAAATCAGGGCTTAATTTATTGTTTTGTTGATTGTCTAGATTTAAGAAAGTTGTGGAGAAATGTGAGCAATATAGAATAAACTTAAAAGTATGCCTGTGTTTTTGAAATACCTGTTGGTGAACACTTCCCAGCATACCCCAGCCTGGTGGCCACAAAATATTAAAAGAATAAGAGGAACTACTACAGCATTTGGAGTAAATCATATAGAAAGGATTTGTGGGAAAACAATGGATAAGGGTTGGATATGAGGAGAAGGCATGACTAGATTACCATCTGCACTGGTGAAAAAATATTCACATCAATGAATGAAGTCAACAGGGCTGACATTTATATTTCAAATCAAAGTCTATGAAGTAGTTTACCCACATTATCTCCTTTGTTCCTCATGGCAATCTTGTGCGGTAGACACTACAGAATTATACAACTTTTTTTCATTTAAAGTGACATCAGGCACCATAATCAACCCAACCTGTACCCAGAAAAGCATCCCCACTACCACACATCCATCAAATATTTGTGAGAAATAATCCTCTTACCAAAAACTCCACATGGCCCCCAGTAAATTAAAGAAAGATTTTAGTTTTCATTCTCTTGCAAGAGACACACCCTTTCAAACAAATACAAAGCCTTTTATCTCTTATTCTGATTTGCATTTCCCTCCTCTGTTCCCCCTTGGCTGGATACAACTTCCTGAACCATCTATTCCACATTCTTCTCCTAGATGTGTTCCCTCTCCCTTGTCATGCATCACATGTGCATTGAAATTAGTTTGCTCCACCTTGAGAAGGTGTGGGTTAATATTAAACAGCTCATTAAGCATGAGTACAAGCTTCTGACATTTTGCTTGATCAGAAGCCTGGTTCTGCTGGGTCACAAGTCTGGTTGAAACTGGTTACTTCTGACTTACATCCTGTTATCTTTCCAGCAAAGTTGGGACTGTGTATAGGTGTCATGCCTGTGGAAACAGAACTCCTCCTTCTGTTTCTCACGTATTCCATCTACCTTGGCTTGAAGACCTCTAGTCAAGGGGAACCCATTACCTACTGTTACCTATGAAGGAAGCCCATTGAGTTTTTGGATAGTTCTCACTATTAAAAAGCTTTCTCTTATTTTAAACCTAATTTATCTTTTGTAGACATTATCCATCTCTAACTGCACACGATCAAACAGACTCAGAAAGATGGAATAATGACCATGGTCATACTTACGTTGTCAGATGTGGAGGAGTGGTTAGAATTTGGGACCTAGAATCAGGAAGAATTAAATTCAAATCTGGCCTCAGCCACCTGTGTAGTGCTAGGTAAGTTACCCACTGCCTGCCTTAAATTTCTCATCTGTAAAATGGGGATAATAATAGCACCCACCTCCCAGGGTTCTCAAATGTGATAATATTTAGAAAGTGCTTTAGAAACCTTAAAACACTGAATAAATGCTAGCTGTTATTATTATCCTGACCAAATACAGTTTGAGCACTCTAACTACCATGGCATAAATCAAGATTACCATGTTTCTAAATTTTTGTGTTTTCATTTTGCTACATAATTTTTCTTTAATTCTGCTACATTCACATATTGGGAATACCTTTGGCTACTGTGGTCTGTCCCTCTGATTGGATGGTTACTTTTTGAACCCGCATTTAAAGAGGGTACCCTGGCCTCTATGTCTCATTCCTTTCCATGCCACACTCCAAGACTTTGTCTACCATGCCCTTCCACCTCCCCACCCCGGGCTGGACAAAGAATCATTCTCTTCTTTTAGCTTCTTTTTATGGGCCATCTTCCCCCATTAGAACATAAGTTCCTTGAGGGCAGGGCTACCTTTCTTTAGGCTTGTATTTATATTCCCAGCACTTGACACAGTACCTGACACATAGTAAGTGCTTAATAAATGCTTATGGACTGACTACAATTGAGTTTCGAGAATATCCAGGATATTACTGAGACACAAGATTTGGAGCCTTCAGGCAGAAAGCACCAGTAACTCAACACATGAGCTGTGACTCAGAATGCTTCTTAAGCTCTGTGAGGTAATGATATGACATTGGTTACTAATGGAAAGTTCTATCCTGTCTGGTTTACCAACACCATTTGTGAAAGTACATAAAAACTTCTTAATAGTCTGTTCTAGCTAAATATTAATGTATTCTAACTGTCATTTCCTTTGTGAGATCATAAGAGATTGTATTAGGGCTATAATGCATTATTATAATATATAGAAGCATTATAATACTGTAATGTCATCTTACATCATCTCCTGTGTCCTGTTCAAAGGATATAAAGCAATTTCAGGTTGCCAGCTGAGAACCAGAAAGTTTTTCTGCTTCAAAAACACTTGGAGCTATTCACAGTGTAAAACTTTACAAAAGCCAGCTTTTAAGGCCAGTCTACAGGGTATAGATCTGTAATCAACATCTTAACCTAATTTTTCTATTTCTCATTTCAGAGATCAAAGTGTCCAATTTAAAGTATTAAGAGAACCATGGAAATGAGTTACTAATCCTCAGGCAAGAGGCATGAATTAAACTAAACTGCAAACTTAATGAGAATTATGCAAAGGCTTTTCTGACAATGCAAAACACCCAACCTCTCATTTCTCTTATCCTTTGATTGGTCTTCCCTGGAAGCAGAAACAGTTATGACTTGTCAGCGATTGGAGAGAGATGGAACTAAAGGATGCTGGAGGTCATTTCCAGATCCAAAATTCTACATTTCTATAATTCTATGGATTTGTTGTCTTCTGAGTAATTTTCTTCATTTCCTCTTTTCTTTTAACTTAATGAGAGAGAACTATTGCAGGAAAATAGGTGATAAGTATGGGTGAAATTGAATAAATTTTCCAAATTTAACATTCTTTTAATGCTTAGCTATTTTTAGATGAAGTACAAGTAATTTGTATATTTCAGCTTTTATTTCATTTGCAGTTAAAAATAAAAACTTCACTTTTTGATTTGTTTGCATTTACTTTACACTATCCACTATAGGAATGATTGGGCTTATATTGAGTTTAAATGAACAAGTCCTACAGAATGTTATAAAGCTGATTCCATTTCACATAGGGTCACAAAGCAAATTTTGCTTACTTCATTTCAGGGGCACAGAACAAATGAAGAATGCCCTGGAAGAACATTGTTTCCAGTGAATACTCAAGAACTAAATCAACTTAATAGTAATCATTGACATGGTCAAAGAACATCCCACGACAAGAGTCCAAAATGGTGAAAAGTTTCATTTCTTCATTATATCAGGAATCTGAGCTTTCCTTTATATGAGTACTTCCAGGATAACAATGCAAAATGAAATTTCTCAGCAATGTGGTAAGATGGTCTTTGAGACTTGTGTCTGGGAAATGCAACATCTCTTGATGTAGTATTTTTGAAGTGTAGTCCCCTTCCTGATGCCCATGGGACAGACCCCAGCTGGTCAGGATGGAAATTCCCATAACATTTCTCTCATGGACCCTCAAGATTTCACAGTGATGTAAGTCAACTGTATACCAGGGGTGGGGAACTTGTGGCCTTGAGACTACATGTGGCCTTCTAGGTTCTTGGGTACAGCTTTTTGACTGAATCCAAGTTTTACAGAACAAATCCTTAGTTCTGTAAAGTTTGGATTCAGTCAAAGGACCACACTTAAGGACCTAAAGGGCCACATGAAGCCTTGAGGCCTCAGCTTCCCCACCCCTGGATAGACCATCACTGAGACTTTCTATTCCCAAGGGCAAGGAAGGTAGAAGATGCCCTGGAGCTGCTAGAAAGGAGATAGGCAAAAGAGGGGTCAAAAGTGCCAGGCCTTGTCCACGGACACTGCTACAACACGTATCTGGGACACTCTCTCCTCCTGAATGCCACTGGGTGGGGAAGAGGGGAGGCAGAAACATAAAGGTAGACAAAAAGACAAAAATGCCCCAGGATACCTAGGGAGAGGAGGACCAATAGACTGAGGCCACAGGAAGGGGGGACAGAGTGGCAGTGAGAGCAGACCCCATGAAATGAGGAGCAGGACTGCCACATTCCACTCCCACTGGGCCCTGAAGAATGTCTGGGTGAATAATGGTTACTGAAGATTCCAGAGAGGGTAATTCATAAAAGCCACTCCTTTCTATCTATCTTTACCTAAGCACGTATCTCTTAGCTCTGTTTCTATAAAATCTGTTTCGCATTTCAGTTCATCTAGACTCTAAAAGCTGGCATGTCTAGCCAGCATATATGCCAGCCTATTACCAAGGTTCTTATCCCCTCCCCTGCTCCTGTTTGTCTGTCGTTTTCCTAGTTCTTGGATTTTATTTCAATTTTAAATTTCCTTCTTTCTTTCTTTAGATATATTTCTCCTCTTTTCTTGCCTCTTTCTGCACTCAAGTGGGCAAGTGATTAGTTCAAAATCTTCCATCACTTTTTCCCCTTTAATTTCTTATTTTTGTACATTTTTCTCTTACTGTCTTTCTCCTAAGAGGTTTTTCTTTTTCTTCTTTTCATTGCTCTTATTCCTTCCATTTCATTCAGAATTTAATTACTGATCCATGCTTTTACCCTTATTTCTTCTTTATTTATTCTCTCTGTTTGTCTTATGGTGTTAAAACTTCTGAAATAGCCTGTTTGAGTTCCCTTTTCTAGTCAGTTTCTGTCTTATTTCCTTTATTAGCCTTGCCCCATTCCCACTCCCTCTCCTCCTCCTCCTCCTTCTTCTATGTCTTACTCTGAGAAATAGCCACTCATGAAGGGAAGAATATGGTATCAAAACAATGCTGCCTGGTTGAACTGTAACACAAATATTGTCGTCCAGTCCTGTCCCCTGTCCCCACATTCTCTCATCATAATCCTTAAACCTTGCTGGGGATCATACCACCCCTTCTCAGGATTTATGTTTCCACCATCATTCTGAATACCAATTACCCCTAAAACCTCAAATATTACTCTTCCTGTACCAGTATGCTATCCATAGAAGTGTCACACTCTATCAGAAAGAAGTGATCTTCTAATGCACAATCTCTATTATATATTTCTTGTTTCCCACTAGAGGCATATATCTTTTTTCCCGTGGGAATTTTCTTCAGCAAGGTCCCCTCCTTCTGATGGGATGAATGCCCTTCCCTCCTACACACACTCCAACATATCCTCATCAAGATTATAGTTCCATAGTCTTTATCTCTCACTTTTGCCAATCCTTCCAGTTTCCTGGAGCCTCTTCTCTTTACAAGAGCATACAGGGATTACCATCCTTTGACTGTTTTCCCTAGGTCTTGATAGGGGAACATTGTTGATTTCTTTCTGCCCATCTCCCATCTTGCTAATTATGTATATTTTTTTTAAAAAAATCTGCATTGAAAGCTCACATTTCTGACCTTGGTTCTTTCCTTATTTCATTTTTAATCCACTTTATTTTTGTTTTGAACCATTCTTGGCCAGAGTCACACATCTAGAAAGTGTCTGAGGTAAAATTTAAACACGGGTCTTCCCAACTCCAGGACTAGAGCTGCCCCACCTAGCTGCCAATGATCCATTCATCTAATTAGTCCCTGTCCCTGATACCATCACTCCATTTTATCAAACTTCCTTTATCCTATTTCCATACTTTGAAATGGATTTAATGACTAGCCATGTTAGAGGCAGGGATGGGGGGAGGCAACCCAATAGAAATGTCAGATCAAATGTTTCTTCTGGGTAGTAAAGTCAGTAAAAAACTAACTCAACTTTCCTTCCTGGTAATATAATAAGTCAGTCAACAAGCATATAGATGTGCTGAGCATTACAAGTTAGGCAAGAGTGAAGGTTTCAAAGCACAGAAAAAGAAGCCATAAAAACAGGATGAAAAGAAGGGTAAAGTCATCAGTAGGAGAGGTTAATCGGCTGAAGAGCTCAGAATCATCACCCCTTCTAACTAGGGGGCCTGTGATGTCACAGAGTGGACAAGACTGAGAAGTGAAACCAGTGACATCACAGGAAAGGTGGGTGGCTTTAGCGATGGAACCAGGGATGTCACAGAGTGAGCCTTGAATTTGATAGGTGATGCTTAGCTTTTTTTAGGAGTGGGAAAGGCAAGGCAATTGGGGTTAAGTGACTTGCCAAAGGTCACCCAGCTAGTAAGTGTGTCAAGTGTCTGAGGCCAGATTTGAACTCAGGTCCTCCTTACTCCAGGGCTGGTGCTCTACTTACTGTGCCACCTAGTTGCCCAAATGCTTAGCATTTTGACCAAAAAATTACATAGTTCCTGACTCCTTACCCATGAGTGTAAATTTGAAGAACTCAGAGTGACCTCCCAGGTGGGGGAAAATATCATCAGATAAATACTTTGTACTGATTTCTTGCCTAAAGCTACATGCTTGGATATGACTAGTCTGTCTTCAAATTTTTCACTGAGTCCTGTTTTGAAAATATTACAGAGCATTTGGTACCTTCCTACTAATCGGATGCTAGCTCTCAGGTTTTCTTTAATAAAATGAAAAGACTTTGGGTGCCATCACTGCAAATGATTATGTCTGCCGGCAAAAGAGCATCCTCATTAAGTACAGTGAGGCTCAAAACCAAAAGGTTAACAACAGGGAGATGAATTGTTTGGGTATTGCAGCCAATGGAACAAGTGAAAATACAAGATAGTCATGTACAATCCGCATTCTTCCACAGAGATAGCAGCAGAGCGATGGCAAAATACATAAAGCATGATAAGAATCCTTTTAGATGGTCTAGAAATCATCTTTTAGAAACACAACTTTTAGGTCCAGACACACAGCTTTTACATGGTCTAGAAACATAAACAGAAATGTAGAAACTGAGATTTGTATAATGACCAATGAAATGACACGTCATTAGAAGAACTAAGTCATAGTGGTATTGGCATCAATGCCCTCTTGATGAATGAAATCAGAGGGCTAAAGAAAGTTGCTATTAAGTAATGAGAGCTAGCATTTACAGGGCACTTTATATACTTTGTGAAGCACTTGACGTATATTTGGTCTTCACAACAACTTCTGAGGTCATTTTACAGAGGAGGAAACTAAGGAAAAGACTTCGTGATTTGCCCACGGTCAAGCATCTACTGAGTATCTGAGGCAATATATAAACCCAGGTATCTTTATACGTTTAGAGGAAACTGTTTCAGTGGAGTGATGAAGTTGGAAAACAGATTGAGAAAATTGCAAAGTAATTCCAAAGAGAAGTGGAAGCCCTGAGTATAGACAATTTCCCTCCTAGGCATTTGTTTGAGGGAGGGAGAAGAGAAATAAAGAAGAAATAAAGTTCCCAATGAAAGTTATTTGGGGGAGAATTGAGCATGTTTGTATACAGTAAGAAAGGAATCAGTAAATAAGAATAGATTGAAGATTTGCGAGAGAGGAAGGATGATAGTGGGGGAATCTGTGGGAGAAGAGATGAGGGGATAAGGACAAGAGTAGATAGAGAGGGATTGGCCTTGGTAAGGGGAAGGATCACTCCATTATTGGAGACCAGATAAAAGGAGGAAAGAAAGACACCAATGAGGGTTGAGTGGAAAGGAAATGGAGGATAGAGGAGCTAATATGAATGACATTTACTTTCTTAGTAAAGAATGGAATGAGCTTCTTAGTTGAGAGGGAGGGAAGGTGAGGTGTGGGAGGATCCAGGAGAGAAGGTCTGAAACATTCTCTTTGAGGAGAGGGCTAGAGAATCAGTGGAGTGGGGGAGTAAAAGGTAATCTTTAATTCTGTGGGAACCCAATCAATGTGAGATAACTTCAATCTGTAGTGGACTGAGTCAATCTCTATCCACCATGCCACAGAGTTGCCTAAATGGAAGAACGGCCACAAGTTCCCTTTGGAGAGAAAAATAGAGTTGAATTTATCTTACGTACAAAGGCAACAAGAGGAGTCATTTATTGGGTGTTTTGTCACATTATGTCTCAGTGCTCATGAAGAACATGAACAACAAGACCACACTGAAAAAAATGCAAGTTTTTACATTTCTGGTGTAGAATCATAAGAATGGCTTGCATTTATACGGCATGTTAAGGTTTGAAAAGTGCTTTACAAATACTATCTCATTTGTTCTTCACAAAAACCTTTCCCAGAGTAGGTGCTATTATTGGACCCATTTTAGAGATGAGGAAGCTGAAATAAATGACTTGCCCAGGGTCTAATAGCTAGCATATATCTGAAGCAAGATTTGAATACTTCTTCCTGACTATAGGTCCAGCACTCTATCCACTGGGTCTCTTAATGGCCTATGTGTCTTAGATAGGAAAGGTATTAACAGGTGTTAGTATCTGCTTATTAGAGATGGAAAACTGAATGGTAATTGACTTGCCCAGGGTCATACAGCAAATATCAGGGGCAGGATTTAAACCCAGGTCCTCCTGACTCCTGGTCTACTCTCTTATGCCATCTGGGACAAAGCATTTGTGTGTTCTCTCCAAGGTTGGAACATTGAATCCTCATTCCTGTTACTGAACATCATAGAGGTCTTTAAACTACATTATAACATATGCAGCTAGGTAGTGCAGTGGAGAGAGAACTGGCCCTGGAGTCAGGAGGACCTTAATTCAAATCCAGCTTCAAACATTTGTTAGCTGTGTGACCCTGGCCAAGTCACTTAACACTGTTTGTCTCAGTTGTTCATCTGTAAAATGAGTTGAAGAAGGAGATGGCAAACCACTTCTATATCTCTGCCAAGAAAACCCCAAATGGGGTCATGGGGAGTCAGAAAAGACTGAAACAATTCAACAGCAACAAAATGACACATGTAACTTGTTGGACCTCCAAATAAGTCCCTCTGTTCCCCAAAAAGTAAAATTTTCTGCCATTTAGAACATGTTCTTAGTGTTAAAAGGTCAATTGTGTGTGCACATGCATGCAAATGTGTGCATACATGTACACACGCCTTTAATTTGTACCTTGGGTTATTGTCTCTCTTGCTTATCTCTTATCTTGGGCTCTGGACATGTCCTGGTTAAGAGGTAGAGAGAATTGAGAAAAGTCAGTCAATCAACTAATAAACATTTATTAAGTGTCCATTATGTGCCAGGCACTGTGCTAAGTGCTAAGGATACAAAAAAGAGGCAAAAGACAGTACTTTTTCTCAGGGAAAAGAGTGGGAAAGGACCAAGAGAGGAATGAATGATATCATGGAAATGACTTTGAAAAGAGAAAGTAACTACACTGATTTATTTAAATACAAGTTTTAAAAGAAGTAGCGAAAAAAAGCTGGGAATAGAGAAAAGGGAAAAGAACAATGCAACAGAGAAGGGAGCTTATTAAGGGATCATCAAGCCTGCAACCTGGGGGGAAACAGTTGAAAAGTTTTGAGGTTAAGCCCAGGAGCACTGCTGTAGAGACACAAGCTGATGCGGAGACTGATGTTGGCCTGCAAATGAAATGCCACACACATACCTTATTTGTGTTTTTTACAGTTTAGAATATCTGTAAAACATGCCTCATCAAATTAATTTCCAAAGAAAAGACTAATATATTTTTTTCAGAATCCTCAATTTTGCCTGAAACTTCCTGATTTATTCCATCCCCATAATGACATGTAATAAAAGATGAAAAAGAGGTCTTTAAAAGATGTTTGGAACAAATATAAGCAGTAAGAAGAGAATTTCCTTTTTCTCTTAAACAAATCTGGAAATGGGAGCAATTCCAGCTTGTAAAAGAATCATGACTTCCTTCAATTCTTCCCAGAAGGATTCCCAGACCTGCACCCAAAATCGGACCCAGCAGAAAGTAGCTCCTCATCTTCAGAAGACCCCAGAAATGTATGTTATATTGATAAGACACCCAGCAAAAAAAGTGCACAAGCATGCCTGTGTGTATACACACATATATACATGTATACCCACACAAACATGTAATATGAAAGTCCTTCCTCCTGAAAAACAGAGTCAGTAAATCTGGAAGGAAAGTCAATTCATCAAAATAAGCAAGGTTTACAGCAATGAATTGTCTAAACACAGAGTATTGACTCAATCAACCCCTGCCTGGATACTAAGGAATAAGGATGTGAACATAGAAAGAGTATTTAAAAGTGAAGTATTCATTGACCACATGGTTAATAGCATTTGAGATACTACCTGCAATGAAAAGCAATACAAGTTCCATTTAATTGACTGCAATCTATGGCAGTTGATGGCTAACTAGAGTTTGTTAACTAAATACCAATAAAGACCAATGCTGTATTTTGTAAGTTTTACAGCGCTATTCAATGTGAATTATTATTGAATGATATAATATAAATAACATAATTATTATTGAACAAAATGAATAATATAATAATATAAAAGCATCATCATGTAGTAAAAGAATTCCTAGCCCTAATGGAGGAGAGCTGAGTTCTCAGCACAGCAATTTCTTTCTCTGTCTGGGTGACTAAACTCCATAGCTTTCTGTTTCTTTGCCTTTAAAATCAAAGAGATGGTTTTCCTCTACTCTGTGCTGTTGAAACAGCAAAAATTTGAATTAGTGCATTCAGTTATTGCTGCCATGCTTTCAAAGGGGAACCAATAAATTGGGTCCCATCCAGAGAATGGCAGTTTGGCATATAGATAGCTAGATGGTGCAATAGATAGACTATTGGGCCTGGGAGTCAGGAAGACATGAGTTCAAATCCTGCCTTTGATACTTGCAAAGTATGTGATCCTGGGCAAGTCACTTAATCTTTCTAACCCTCAGTTTCCTTGTCTGGAAAATGGGATAATAATGGAACCTACTTCACAGGATTGTTGTGAGAACCAAATGAGATATCATTTGTAAAGCACTTTCCAAACCTTAAAATACTATGCAAATGCAAGTAGGTAGTAGTAGTGGTGGTGGTGGTGATAGTGGTGGTGGTGGTAGTAGTAGTAGTAGTAGTAGTAGTAGTAGTAGTAGTAGTAGTTGAAGTAGTAAAATAACTGAATTTTAAATGATTAAAGATGAGAAACAAATGAATTGTTATCAAACATTGAAAGCTACAAGGGATATCAGGAAGAATCTATTCTACATCCCTCTTTTTGCAAATGAGGGAACTGGTGATGATGCAATGATATACACGAAGTCACCAAGACAGTAAATAGAAGAACCAGGATTCCACGCAGAATGGTTCAAAGGACTGGGGATATAGACAATGGGAAAGAAAAGACCAGGGAGGCTATCTCACAGCTATAGAAACCCCAAAACATTTAAGGACCATTACATGGAAAAACAATCAGTCTTGTTCTTGTGAAGTTCCAAGACCAAAATTAGCATCAATAGCTAGAAGTACCAGGCAGGCAGATTTGGGCTCAATATAAGAAATAAGTTCTTAATAATTAGTCCTTAAGAAGTAATAAGTTCTGGGGCAGCTAGATGGCACAGTGAGTAGAGCACCGGCCCTGGAGTCGGGAGGACCTGAGTTCAAATGTGGCCTCAGACACTTGACACACTTACTAGCTGGGTGACCTTGGGCAAGTCGCTTAACCCCAATTGCCCTGCCTTCTACCCTCAAAAAAAAAGAAGTAATGAGTTCCCCATCACTGGATACATTCAACAAGATGCTGGCAGTCTATTATTCTGGAATATTCTAAGAAATATCAACGATAATGACAAGAACAGTATCAGATTATATGAATGTAATAATACTTTATGAAATGTTTCCATGCACATTACCTTAGCTGATCCCCATTTGACTTCCTGCTTCAATATTTCAAGAATCCATTATCTGGGATCCTAGGAAGATAGGAGAGAGAGAGATTTTCAAGGGATAGTTTAGCTGCCTAATCACATGAAATAATACAAGTCAATAGCCCCCAATGGGAAAAAACAGAATATTTAAACACACTAATCTTGCAGTATAGTATAGAGGATACATCAACACATGTAAAAACATAGATAACACATCCTTTACAGACCTTAATAGTAATAGACAAAGGAAATATGGCCAAAATATAAAAATCTAAGTACAGAATTATTCATTATCTGAATGATGAATCGGTCAAAGAATAAATGATAAAAACAATTAGTAATTATGTTAAGCATGATTATGATAATGAAACATGAGATGCAGATAAAGCTGTCCTCAGAGGAAACTCTTTATCTCTGAAAATATTAGCAAAATAAAATAAAAGGAGTATCAATGGACAGCATTCAATCAAAATGATTAGAAAATAAACAAATTAGCATCCTCAAAGCAAGCATAAAAGAGATTTTGAATTTGCAGGAAGAATAGAAAAACTTAAAAAAGAAGAACTAGAGAACTGATAGATAAAACTCAAAGTTGGTTTTCTTAAGAGACTAGAAAAATCAATAAACCATTAGCTCATCTGGTCAAGGAAATGAGAGAGAAAAATCAAATTACCAAAACAAAAATGACCAAGGTGAATTCATAGTACAGACTGAGGGGATAAAAAGAATTATTGGAAACAACTGTATTCCCTTATGTCGATTAAAAACCTTTTAGTTTTGTACAAATATATATGTGGGTATATGCTTAAATTATATATACTGTATCTATATATTATACACATACATGTATTGTTGTCATTTCAGACTTTTCATTACCCCATGTGGGCTTTCGTTGCCAGAAGTACTGGAGTAGTTTGCCATTTCCTTCTCCAGCTCATTTTGCAGATGACTAAACTGGACAAACAGAGTAAAGCAACTTGCCTGAGGTCACACAGCTAGTCTCCAAGGCTGGATGTGACCGCAGATCTTCCTGACTCCAGGACCAGATCTCTACTCACCATGCCACCTAGCTGCCTACATACACACAGCAAATATACACATATGCACACAAATACATACATAGATAGATACAGATCTATAGCTATAGATACATATATATGTACACACATACTCTTATCTCTGACCCATACAACATTCTTGGCTGTTTGAATCTAAAATAAGCCAGTATATGCAAGTGTATATGCACATATGTGTGTGTGTGTATATACATAGATATACGTATATTCTTCTTCTCCCTGAGTAGTACATTCTTGGTTGTCTGACTATATCTACACACGCCAACTCCCTGGTATTTTAGGTTTGTATCAGTCTCTGTAACCAAAGCAGAGCTAAGCTATAAAATATCCTTGAATGAATTTTTATTGGGGGGATAGGGGAGTTTAATTAAATAGCATAATGTACATCAAAGAATGGAAATACAATGTTATTAAGCTTTGGCCCTGAAGATGTATTTTAAATTTAAATTAAAATTTAGCTTGCATGTGTCACTTTAATATGGCTAGACCCTCTTAGGCTGAATAAAGGTCTCTGAGGACTGCCCAACAGGCAGGGGAGAAAAATGAACAACAGCCAGAACTGAGTTGGCTCGTTTATTAGCAATTAATAAGGAAGCTGGCAAAAAGGGCATCTGTCTGCAGAGTGGGTCGATATGAAGTATTTCCATCATTTAACACCATTCCTAGATACAGATCACGAGATCACAGGAGCCCGAAGTTTGGAAATTCTCTACCTGAGCCAAGACTGCATTGGTCCAAAATTAGTAAAAATAGATTTTTAATATTTCTTCTTCCCATAAATTCATATTTAGGCTATACCTTTGGACCTATTTTTGAAATGCTCCAGAAAAGGAAAGAAACCCCCCAAACCGCCTGTGATGCCGTTGGATGTGCCAATTGAAACAGGCATGTAATAACATGGTAAAATTACATTATCTGACAACCCCTAAAAGCTTATTCAGGTGACTATTTAAACCCTTGAAGGCTTCAGGGAAATGAACATGGGATGACATTTCAGTCAGGTTGCCATAACATTTCATTGGTGAAATTCTGTAGCTGTCTGCCGGACACCAGAAAGGGAGGTCTCAGCAGTAAAACAAACATCAATAAACTTCATGCATCTATGGAGGGTGAGCCAGACTATGAAAGCCACCTCCATACATTCGAAATAAGCCCTGGGAGACGTCACAAGAGGCTTAGAGTATCCCATGAAAGTAGTCAGGGGATCATAAAGGCACCACTGCGTCCATCCAGAAATGACAAAACAGGGCGGCCGAGAGTACATGCTGTCTAACGTATGTCTTTCAGAGCCAAGTGCCAACATACACACTGGAAAGGAAATGACTAGAAACCTTCATTATTCTAGGGAACAAGCAGACAACAAGAATGTCTCAGTGTCAGGGCTTTCTGTCCAAAAGAAAATTAATATTCATCAACACACCCTAAGTCAGTCATCAGTTCAGACACTGGAATGAAGCATGTCAGTCAGGCTAGGAGAACCATAATCCAAGTCAAACAAACTTAGAAAGAAAGTCTGCTTACAGGAATTCTTACTTTATACCCTAACAGAGTCATTCTTTCAACATCAGAAATACTCAGCTATTAAATTAGCTTTGTTATAATATTGAGAATGTAATTTCTGAGCAAGTTTATATCAGGAAAATGAGACACCAATATTTAATAAGAAGCATGTAAACACTGCTAAACAATTTGCTCATATGTCCATCATGCAATCCAATTTTGTAAAAACAAAAAAAGTTTGTTTGTTTTTTTGCCGAGGTAATTGGGGTTAAGTGACTTCCCCAGGGTCACACAGGTAGCTAAGTGTCAAGTGTCTGAGGCCGGATGTGAACTCAGGTCCTCTTGACTCCTGAGTTGGTGCTCTATCCATTGCTGTCCCTAAAAAGGAATTTATTAATCCAAAGAAGAATCAGGGGGAAAATGAGTCAGTACTGATTTATTAATAGAAAGGAAGCATTGTTGGCCGTAGAAGAGAACTTAGAGCATACATACTGAGACCTACTTGATTTACAAATGAGAAAACTTAGATAAATGAAATGACAACTAAAGTCACAGAGTTTGTAATTAAAGGAGATGAGATTTGAACTTAGATTGTTTTTCAAAGCCAATATTCCTTCCATCATACTTTGATGGACCCATGATCTCACTGTTATACCTGTCATTCTGTGCTATTCTTAGCTACACAGTCCTGTAGTTCTATCACCTCCTTAGAGCCACTGATACTCTAAGAGAGGCAAGAAGACATAGTAAATACTGATGGCCTTGCATACCAGCAATAGTAGCGTCCCCACCCTGCTAACATACAACCCCCAGAGAAGCTCAAAACCATGTTAAAAGAAGACTAACAGTACTGGACCCAACTCTGGCATTTTAATATCAACTAACCAATTTCCCAAGTCTTTCACCCATCCTCCACTAGCACAGATTTGCACCAGACTTCCAGGCTTCTTATTTCCTCCCCTCTGTTGTTTGGTCTTGCTAAATCCAGATAAGGAAACCTACAAAAACCTACCAGGCTTTATTGGGTTTGGGTGCCCCATTCCATAAGAGGCTTCTATAGGTCTTATCCAATACCCCAAGATTCCAATCTGTTTCCATTCCCCCGACTACCCTTCTTTACTGTAAATACGTCCCCTCAATAAAGCTGGTTTGTTGGGTGGTTTTGTTGCATGCTCAGAGTCTCCTTGAAATGAACTTTAGTACCTTCCTAACCTTTCTAAACTAATATCAAGACAGAGGGGAATTAGGAAGATCTGGTTTGATGCTGGCCTCTGATACTTCCTTGCTATGAGACCTTAGGTAATTCACTTACATGTTCTGAGCCTCTGTTATTTCATAAATAATGAGGTAAGGAAAGCTCTTATTCCAAAGGGTTGTTATGAAGACCAAATGACATAATGTGTGAAAACAACTTTAATACTCCTGAAACACCAGCTTGTGTTATTATATACACCAAAAGAGAACCTGCAAAACTAACAAGCACATGGAAAAACTCTATATATTATCCATAGCATTCCACACCCACACTCCTATCACCTGTATAAGAAGAGAAGTAAGTGGCTTCTCACATCTCATCTTTGGGCCCAAGTTTAGTCATTACAATTTCACAGTCAGTGTTAACTATTTTCTTCTTGTTCTTTGCATTTATATTTTCATAGTTGCATGTATTATTTTCCTCATTTTCTTCCTTCACTTTGAATCAGTCCATATAAGTCTTCTTACTTTTCTCTAATTTGTCATGTAAATTTTTGTTTGTTTGGGGATTTGTTTGGGTTTTTTGGCCCAGTGACATTCCATTTTACTCGTATCACAACTTATAGCATTGCAGGAATAGATCAATAGGAAAATATTGATGTGCAAAGGATACATCTTTATTGCAATGAGAAACTCAGCACAGTAAAAGAATTATAGTTTCCCAATCCAGCTTATTCTCATTAACCTGTTCAATTCCTGATCCAGTCTATTGTACATGTATAGGGTCTGTCTGAGATATACATACTTACCGTATATAAACACATATATGTATATACACACATGTGGTATGTACACATATTCATACATGTGTGTATATATACATATGTGTATGTGTATATGCTGATATATCTGTTCAACGTATTATCTATTTGTATATCACAGCTGGAGAATTAACAGTTTTCAGAGACTTGTTTGTTTTTTTTCTTCATTATAGCCTTAGGCAGTTCAATGAATTGAGCACTGCTTGCCTAGAATAATGAAGTTGTTGTTGTTGTGGTAGTGGTGGTGGTGGTGGTGGTGGTGGTGGTGTCATTTCAATCATGTCCAACTCTTTGTGACCCCATTGGGATTTTCTTAGCAGAGATACTGGAGTGGTTTGTCATTTCCTTCTCCAGCTCATTTGACAGTTGATGAAACTGAGGCAAACAGGGCTAAGTGACTTGCCCAGGGTCACATGGCTAGTAAAGGTTTGAGGCCAGATTTGAACTCAGGTCTTCCTAACTCCAGGTCCAACACTACCCACTGTACCACCTAGCTGCCCATTGCCTGCCATAGAGTAAATGCTTAATAAATGTCTTGCTGCCCAGACTTGCCTTGCTTTAAGAGATAGCGAGTAACAGGGATGAAATTTGAATCTATGTTTTTGACACTAAACCCATGAAATCCATTTCTTTGGTAAAATCAAGTAGGGAATTTAATTTTTTAATGTTTAAAGTAGAATCATCACATCTTTAATACTCAGCTTGGACCTTCTTCAGAGATGTACAGGAAGGGGGTGGTGGAGAATTGACAGATTTTCCCATGTCCCTCCATAGAGAGCAAGGTTGTTTTAAAACAAAACAACAGCATTCCAGGTTTTACAGTGTCAGATAATCCTTGAATAAGTCAATAGATAAAAAAATTCCAGAATAAAAATATGGATTCTGTTAATAAAGCCACAGTGAAATTCAGCCAACTACCAGAGCATGCTGTGGTTTGCCACCGCAGAGGAGAAGATGAAGGCCAATCTGGATAGTCCACTTTTTCATTGTTCCTTAACCTTCCAGGGAGGTTTGTAAGCTGTTAACACTTATTGTCATTACTGTTCAGCAGTTTCAGTCCTATCTGACTCTTTGTGACCCCATTTAGGTTTTTCTTGGCAAAGACATTGGAGTGGTTTGCCATTTCCTTCTCCAGCTCATTTTACAGATGAGGAAACTGAGGCAAATAGAGGTTAAGTGACTTGCCCAGAGACACACAGTTTGTAACTGTTTGAGGCCAGATTTGAACTCAGTTCTTCCTGACTCCAGGCTTGGTGCTCTATTCAATAAGCCACCTCACTGCCCCTACCTCCAATGTTACTCTTACCTACAATGAATCAAGAAATGCATATTAGCTGGAAACATTCCTTCAATTGTTTTATTATTTGAGTTTTTTTCTTTTAAAATGGAGGGATTTATAATTTTTTATGAAATTCCAACTTTGTGAATTTTGAATTCAAATTTCCACTCTGTAATAGTAACCTGTTCACGGACCTCGTAAGTTAGTCTCTTCCTTCCCCTTCAAAATTCTCTCTGAAAATGTAATTCTGGTTCCATCACTTAGGATGTTGGTCCTTGCCATTAAGTAATCACATAGGGGCATCAGTTTGAGAAAAAAAAATAGAGGAAACCTTCCTTCCCTGCTCCTTTTGCCATAGCACACAATTCCATGCTTTGTTCTTTTCCTCCCTTCCCTCTGATAAAAAAAAGAAAAAATGGGTATAGGAGGAAGAAAACAGAGAGATACCTAGAAAACCATTTGAGTCACTTTGTTTGTTCATAAGGGTTTTGCAGTCAAATTCAGGTAACAGCCTAGATGATGATGTTGATTTAATCTCACTTAGTTATGAAGTGAAGGAGAAATTCTATCTCTGGCAGCTGGACGCTGTACTTTAAAAAAAATCAACATAAATTTAAAAATCAGATTAAAGGTCTAAAGAGATAAGAATGTCAAAGAATAAATTCAATCTGTTTTCCATCTTTTTCAGGGGTTTAGGGCACTGGAAAGGATTTAGAGTCTGAGAACCCAGGTTCCATTTCTGGCTCTAATATTTATAGGCTGTGTTATCTTGGGTAAGTAGTTCACCTCACTGACCTTCAGTGAGGACTAGACTGGATAATTTCATTAGCCTTTTTCACATAAGGAGATCTATGACCCTCTAAAAACCTATAGTTCATTCCTCTTTTTTCCTCACTTAAATCAATTACTCAGAAAAAATATCAAAAGCACAGATGACTGTATTGCTTCCACTCTGGGGTACTTTTTCCCCAAGGTGAATCCCTACCGTACTCTGGTGCTCAATGATAGTAACATCTAATATTTTAAAAACCTTTATATGCCTCATCTTACCTGAGCCTCGCCACTATCCCTTAAGGTAGACAACACAGTCATCATTCTCCCCATTTTACATATGAGAAAAGTGACACTTGGGTTAAGTTACCCACCTATCATCACACAGCTCAAAAATATCACATACAGTACTTGAACCCCAGGTTCTCCAGACTTGAAATCCACTGTTCTTTCTTCTGTACCATACTACTCCTTAGTCTAATGGTGAATGAAATTTCAAGTTAGCCTTTCAGGCTTCTGAAAGCTAAACTGGGTATTTCCAATGACATAGATATTGCAATTATTTCAAGAGTGGAACCCAACAATGTCTATTTGGAGTCACGTGACCCTGTGCCATGAAGAAACACATGCCATCTTGCTCCTCTTCTCCTTTGGCATCACCTGCCTTTTCCATGCTTCCATAAACAGATGTGATGACAAGACGGATAAAGGAGATTTATGGAAGAATTTGGCAATGAGTTCATAAAAGCTCTCAGAACTTTGGAAAATCCACTTGGCAGATCATTCCCATTTCTTCCCTAAATATTTCCCCCTGCAAACTATCAGGCCTAGAATGAATTAAATTATACCTAAAGAGAATCTGAGCAAAGAGAACTCTTGTAAATTTGAAAGGGGAAAATATTTTTAAACATAACATTAATTAAAACTTACTCCACCCTGGGATTTTAAAACATTAAGAAAGAGAATGGTGGAAGAGCAGGAAGGGGAATAAGTTGCCCATTTCAATATGTTTCAAGGCCAAACATTGCCAGTCTTATTTTTCATTACTATAGACAGAGGTTTCTTCAATCATTTTTCAGTCATGTCTGACTCTTTGTGACCTCATTTGGGGTTTCCTTGGCAAAGGTATTGAAATGTTTTGCCATTTCTATCTCCAGTTCATTTTACAAATGAGGAAACTGAGGCAAACAGGGCTAAGTGACTTGCTAGGCTCATACACCTAGTAAGGTTCTGAGAGAATATTTGAACTTGGGTTAATGAGCTTTCCTGACTCCGGGCCCAGAACTCAATCCGCTGTGACACCTAGCAGCCCTATAGAGGAAGGTAACTAGAGATAAAGAGATTTTCAAGTCAAAGAGGAAAAGGAAGACCGAACAAAGAAGGAATAGAAAAAAGTTTGACAACAATATTGAAGAATGTTCTAACTTCTATTCAAACAAGGCTAGAGATAGAAGGGCCATTTTGCATTAACACTCAATATAGAAGCAAAGATCCTGTCTACAAGAAAACAGTTTTCTAAGTATTTCAATCCCATGTCAATAGTAACCTTGTGGGGAGAAGGATAAGGTATGTCTAATTTCAATTAAAAAAAAAATTAAAATCCTTCCAGCTTTCTAAATTGCTTTTTAATTATCATAAAGCATGTTTTGCTAATTCTTTAAATAATAAAACTATTCATTAAATATTAATTACCATAGTTTATTTTCCATAGCACTTGAAAGCTCATGAAATGTTTTAGATACAATTACATGTGGTCAGTGCTACATGTCATTACCTACCCATTTCACACATAAGGAAAACAGTCAAGTAGCTAGTAAATCTTAGAGGTGAGAGTTGAACACAAGTCTTCCTGATTCCAAGGTGAGTGCTTTATCCAAATGCCTTACTAGGCACCCCCATTTCCTAAGGCATTTTAAAGCCTAAGGCTTATCCTTGGTCATAGGGTATATAGAAGACAGAGCCAGTATCCTCAAAATCCAACCTTGGAGGACTTCAACCCATTTGTGCCTGGGGTGTGAAGAACAAGGTCAGTGGGGGTCAACATTTTCATTTCAGAATACTTCAGAATACTAATAGCAGGTAGGATGATAATAATAGCCAATAGCCCACCATTCGGTAGCCTTTAAAGTTTGCAAAATGATTTCCTCATGGGAAACCCAACATTGTGGGTGAATTTTCTCTCCCACTGTAAGCCTCAGTTTACTCATCTGTAAAATGAGTTTTAGGACAATTAAACTCTGCACAACCACAGCCAGTTCCATACTATTGCAGATGAGAAAAGATGAGGAGTTACTGAATTCTGATCTAGAATTCTACATTTTCATCTTCAAGATTCACCCAGTCCATTCCTGTGAACATGCATACTATGTAAATTATTATTTATTATTATGCATACTATGTAAATTATTATAATTTCCATTTTATAGAGGAACAAACTGAAGTGGTTTGCCATCATGGTGACTACATTTTAATAAACTTAGCAGAACTTATACAACCAAATGCATGCTGTTCTCTTCAAAGTAGTCCTCTTAGGGGAGAGATTTTGGAACTCAAGTTTTTAAAAGGAATGTTAAAAATTGTTTTTATATGTAACTGGGGAAAAATAAAATACTAAATAAATTTTAAAAAGAAATTTAAAAAGTAGTCCTCTTGAGAGGCCAGAAATTTAATCCAGTGGGTCTTTGAAATTTTTTGGAATGGCCTTTGGTATTGAGACAGCTCAGTGGTATAATGCATAGAGTGCCAGAGTTGAAATCAAGAAGATCTGAGTTCAAATGTTGCCCCAGACACTCATGAGCTGTATGACCCCAGGCTAATTACCTCTCTCTGCTTGATTTTCATCAAATGTTAAAATAGCATATTTCATATATGAAATGCTTATATATGAGATAGTTACAATAGCACCTACCTCACAAGGTTGTTGTAAGGATCAAAGTAAACCTTTGTTCTACATCTGTTAGCTATTATCATTATTGGTATGTGTATGTACATATATATATGTATATGTATATATACATATGAAATATTGTTGAGTCACTTCAGTCATGGTTTTATTGGCAAAGATAATGGAGTGGTTGTCATTTCCTGAGTGAACTGATGTAAACAGGGTTAAGTGACTTGCCCAGGGTCACCCATCTAGTAAGTGCCTGAGGCCACATTTGAACATAGGTCCTCCTGACTCCAGGGCTGGTATTCTATCACTGCACCACATAGCTGCCCCATTATTATTATTATTTGAAACCTAACATATGTTCTTTTCACTTTCCTCAATCACCACAATGGCTTTTTCAAACTTTTTCATCCCTCCTCAACCCTTCCTTGGCTCCCTTTAACTCCATCCTCTCAACTGAAAACTTTGACTCACATTTAATTGAAAAAAAATGGGACCATTCACTGAGAGGGAAGACCTGAAGTCAAATCTGGTCTCAGGCACTTACTAGATGTATGATCTTGAACCTCATATTGCTTCAGTTTCCTCAACCATAAAATGAGGTTAATAATAGTACCTAACTCACAGGGTTGTTATGAGGATCAAATTAAATGAAAATGCATAGCACAGTGTCTGGAAAATAGTGGGCACTAGCTAAATGTATTCTCTTTCCTTCCCTAGGAGCTCCCTCCTCTTCTCCTCATCTCGCACCACTCAGATGCTTTCTGCCACTGCCTTCTTCACCCCTCTCTCACATGTAATGGTGACCCTTCTCCTTGCCAAGACAAACTCTTCTATATGCACAAGTGATCCCATCCCATCTGCTCCAATAGATGTCTCCTCTGTCACCAACCCCATCATTTATCTCTCCAAGTCCACTGGTTGCTTCTTGGCTGCCTCCAAACTCACTCATGGATCTCCCAACCTGAAAAAAACTCCTTTGGTCCATGCATCCCGCATAGCTATCATCCCATATCTCTCCTCCTTTTTTGTGGCTATGCCAGAACATCATCCCTCTTACTCTCTAAACTCTCTACAATCTGAATTCCAATGTTATCATTTGAGAACAGCTGTCCATACTTATGGAGATATTGTCCAATCCAATGGCCTTTTCTCAATCCTCATTCTCCTTGACTTCTCTGTAGCCTTTGACACAGATTAGATGGTAGGAAGAGAACTAGGAATCAGCAGTGTCCCCAAAACCTAGAAAGATGAAGGCATCTTTTCAGGAGTTTTCAGGACACTTCTGTCTCCTGGTTCTCTCCTACCTCTCCTAACCCTAACCCTCCTTTGCTGGATCTCCATTAAGGTCATGCCTGCCAACTGGAGGTGTTCCCCCAGGCTCTTTTCTTCTCCTTCTGTACTATCTCACTAAATATTATCATCATCATCATCATCATCATAGCCAACATTTATATAGCACTTACTATATGCCATGTACTGTGCTAAGCAATTTACAATTATTATCTCATATGATCCTCACAACAACCCTGAGAGGTAGGGGCTGTTATCATCCCCATTTTAGAGGTGATGAAACTGAAGCAAATAAAAGTTGTTACTTGCCCAAGACTGCATAGCTAGTATATATCTGAGACCAAATTTGAAATCACTTCCTTCTGACTCCAGGTCTGGAGTTCTATTCACTGAGCCACCTCACTACCCCATAGATTCAGTGATCAGCTTTATGGAGATGATTCTTGGATTTATTTATCCAGCCCTAAACTCTCAGCTGACCTCCAGTCTTGCTTCCAACTACCTTTTGGATAAATCAGCATGGGTGTACCAGGAATATCTTTTATTTTTAGTTTTCAACATTTACTTCCATAAGATTTTGATTTCCAATTTTTCCCCATGTCTTCCCTACCCTCACCCTTAGGTGGCGCATAATTTGATATAGGCTCCACATATATATTCATATTGAACCTATTTTCACATTAGTTATGTTGCAAAGAAGAATAAAACCAATGGGAGAAACCATGAGAGAGAAGAAACAAAAAAAGAAAAAGAAAAAAGAGAGAGAGAGCAAATAATGCACTTCAGTCTGCATTCAGACTCTATAGTTGTTTATCTGCATGTGGACAGCATTTCTATCATGAGTCATTTGGAGTTATCTTGGATCCTTGCATTGCTATTGCTAAGAAGAGATAAGTTTATCAAAATTAGTCGTTGCACATTGTGACCGTGGCTGTGTATAATGTTCTCCTGGTTCTGGTCCCCTCGCTCAGCATTAGTTCATATAAGTCTTTCCAGGTTTTTCTGAAGTCTGCCTGCTCATCATTTCTTATAGCACAATAGTATTCCATTATGTTCATATACCACAACTTGTTCAGTCATTCTTCAACTGATGGGCATCCCCTCGATTTCCAATTCTTTGCCACCACAAAAAGATCTACTATAAATATTTTTGTACATGTGGGTGCTTTTCCCATTTGTGGGATCTCTTTGGGATACAGCCCTAGAAGTGGTATTGCTGGATCAAAAGGTATGCATATTTATATAGCCCTTTGGGCATAGTTCCAAATTGCTCTCCAGAATGGTTGGGTCAGTTCACAACTCCACCAACAATGCATTAGTGTTCCAATTTTCCCACATCTTTTCCAGCATTTACAATTTTCCTGTTTTTCATGTTAGCCAATCTGATAGGTATGGTGTAGTACCTCAGAGTTGTTTTGATTTGCCTTTCTCTAATCAATAGTGATTTAGAGCATGTTTTCATATGACTATAGATAGTTTTAATTTCTTCATCTCAAAACTTCCTGTTCATATCCTTTGACCATTTATCAATTGGGGAAAGACCCACAAATATCTTAAACTAAACATGTCTTAAACAGAATTTACTATCTTTCTCCCCAAATCATACCTTCTTCCTAAATTTTCAATTCTTATATAGGACACCCCTTCCTTCCAGTCACCAAAGCTTCCAACCTAGGTATCATCCTCATCCCTCATTCCTCATCCATCATCATCATCATCATCATCATCATCATCATCATCATCATCATCATCATCATTTCTCTCTCATCATTGATCCTGCCTTCACAACATTTCTCTTATGAAATGCAAATCAAAACATTCCCATAAATGGGAAAAGTACCCTCATGTACAAAAATATTTATAGAAGCTCTTTTTGTCATGGCAAAAAATTGGAAATCGAGGGGATGCTCATCAGTTCAGGAATGACTAAACAAGTTGTGGTATATGAACATAATGGAATACTATTATGCTATAAGAAATACTGAGTAGGTGGACTTCAGAAAAACTTGGAAAGACTTATATGAACTGATGCTGAGTGAGGAGACCAGAAGCAGGAGAACATTGTACACAGTTACACACACATTGTGTGATGACTAACTTTGATAGACTTTGCTCTCCTCAGCACCGTAAAGTTCTATGACCACTCCAAAAGACTCATGATGGAAAATGCTATCCACATCCAGAGGAAGATTTACAGAGTCTGAATGCAGATTGAAGCAATCTATTTGCTCTCTTTTCTTTGTTTTGCTTCTTCTTTCTTGTGGTTCATTCCATGGGTTATAATTCTTCTTTGCAACATGACTAATGTGAGAATATATTTAATGCAAATATATTTGTAGAGCCTATATCAGATTGCATGCAGTCTTGGGCAAGGGGGAAGGGGAGAGCAGATGGAGAGGGAGAAAATTTGAAACTCAGAAGCTTGTGGAACTGAATGTTGTAAACTAAAAATAAATGAACTAATTTAAAAGAAAAAAAACAGTATTTCTCTTATATATCCCCATCTCCCTTAGGTCCTCAGCACATCACACACAGACTACTGCAATAGCCTGGTGGTTGGTCTCTCCCATTCATTAAGCTCCAGCGGCTCCATTCAGGGGATGAATGGATCAAACCTCCAAGATCAAATATAAAATCCTCTGTTTCAAAGTCTTTACAACTATCCCTCTCCATATTTCCCATCTTATTATACTTTATTCCCTCCACATACTCTGTGATATCATGACATTGGTCTCCTTGCTCTTCCCCACATGAGATACTCCAATGCCAGATTTACAACATATTCACTGGTTCCCATGCCTAGAATGATCACTCCTCTCATCTGGGCCTCTTGGCTTCACTGAGTTCCTAGCTAAAATCTAATCTTCTACAGGCAGCCTTTCCTCTTCTCCCTTAATGGCCATGCTTTATTCTATTGATTACCTCAAATTTATCCTGTATGTGACTTGTTTATAGTTATTTACATGTCATCTCCCCAATTAAACTCCTTGTGAGCAAGTGCTGTCTTTTGCCTTCTTTTGTATCCCAAGTACTTAGCACAGTGCATAGCACATAGAAGGCACTTAAGAAATGCTTATTGACTTTGATTACTTAGGTCCATGATAACAGAAGAAGCATTACAGTAAGAGAAAATATCAATTTTGATGCTCTTTCCCTGAAATGTAACTGGGTGTTACCATCAAAACTGAAGAGGAGGAAGAGTTAATGAAACAGTGTATCTCCCTCCTTTAACTGGAGAGACAGGGGACTATGACCATATAATGTTTATATAACCCACAGATGTGGTCGAGGTATCTATTAATTTTGTTTTTATTTTTCTTAATTACAATGAAGTCTCAAAAGTACAAAAATGTATGTCTCAGTCTGCATCTTGAGTCCATCACCTCTTTCAGAAGGCAGGTAGCACAGTTAATTATCAGTGTTTGCAATATTTATCTCTGTGTATTGGTTATAAGGGTTTCATTTTTCTTTCAAATTGGGGGGAAGAAGAGAAAATAAATGCCTGTTGATTTAAAAAAATTAAGTTGGGTCATGATGGGAAGTGGAGAAAGGGAAAGAAGTACATCCAAAATGTGACTGTGATATCAAAATAGAGGGCATTTATAAAGCCTTTGTTTAAGTACTACAGAATGTACTGAGAATAATCCCTGTCACCCTAGGATTCAGATTTGTTTATATAATGAACTCTTCATCTTTGAATTTTGTGATTTTTTTTATTCCAGTGAGAAAAGTCTATTATATGTATCATCAGAGAATGCTATTTTTTTTTATTTTCAAGGAAAAATCAGCCTTCTCTCCCTCCCACATCCCTCCTCACCTCCCCCTCACTGAGAAAGCAAAGATTACCTCTCCTATGTGGTGGTAACATGTTTCATCATTAGACCTCTGGGATCCTGGTTGGTCATTATGATAGTTTGGCACAATAGTATCCCATCATATTTTCATACTATGACTTGCTCATCCAGTTCTGCAATTTATAGGCACCCTCTCAAATTCTCATTCTTTGTCACCTCAAAAATAACCATAAATATTTATGTATTTCCTTAGAATTTGTTTTTCTTAAGACTAGTCCCTCTCTTAATCTACTTTTCCTCCAATTCCCACTTTCCCTTTTTTCCCTTCTCTCCTATTTCCCTACTGAGTGAAATACATTTCTGTACCCAATTGTGCCTGTGTATTCTTACTTCTTCTGACCATTTCACATGAGAGTAAGGTTCAAGTGGCAGTTACTCCTTCCACCTCATTCTATTTCTTTGCATAAATGTTTATTTGTGTACTCTCATTATGCAAAATAATTTTTCCTGACCTTTATGCCTTCCTCCAAAATCCTGGGTATGCCTCATCCCCTCTCTTCTCACTTTCTAGATCTGTTACTTCAGAGGATGTTATTTATCTAATAGTAGCTCAGGTCATGAGAATTTCTCTGTTTGGGGGTGTTCACAAAATCACAAAATAATGGCTCAGTTATTTTCTCCAGTGCTCCAAATATACACTGAGTCATATGTTAAAGAAAACAGAGGGAGAGATCTTTTAGTGCCTTTTCTTAGAGGTGGCAGCTTCCAGTACATGCATAAGTCCCAGGTCCAAATCAAGGTGGTATGATAACCTAAGGGAAACCCTAGCTCATCCTTCCTACAATTAATGAATCATACCTAATGAGGAGATCAGATGACCTGCATCCTCACTAGAGGAGATTGTCTCAAAGAGGTTAGGGCATGCCTCTGCTCTGGTGAAATGATTTTGAAAGACCCAGAAGCCTAAGGCATTAGTGATGGAAAAGACCAACATGAAGTCATCAAGACCATCCCCTTGGCAAAACTTCAGTGGAAGTGCACAATGTGTGCTTTCCACTACATGGTCCAGCCTTGATCATAGACTTCAATGATTTAAAATTTTAAAGGTAACCTGGGATTTGCACAATGAGAGTTTCAAAGTGAATCAGCTGATTATGAAGTCCTGGAAAATATGAGAGCCATACTTCCCTTATCCCTTTTCTCAAAAGGCAAAAACATTCTTTTTTAAGGTAAAAGGGATTGTCCTCTACATTTCCAAAGCAAATTTTAAATTTTGCCTTTGTATAATCTGATCATGTTTTGGTATGACCTTTTAATTTTTTTTTCACATGGACCTGTGATTTCATTGGTATGGGGGGACTGCTTATGTGTAACCTCTTTCACCAACGTAGATGAACAATGTAGTCTTGGAAAATCACCCAAGACATTTAAAGTATAAGACCTGGTTATATAGTCAGTACGTGTCAGAGGCAGACCCATCCAGGTAATAAAAAGCTTTAAATGTCAAACAGAAGACATTGTGTTTGATCTTGGAAGCAAGGGGGTTCCTTGACCAGTGAAATGAAATAATCAGACCTTCATGCTTTAGTGAAAATAACTAGGCAGCTGAGTAGAGTATGGTTGAGAGTGAGGGCTTGAGGCAGAGAGACCAATGAGAAGACTAAGGAAACACTCAAGAAAAGAGTTTGTGAGTGCCTGAACTAGAAAAGTGTCTGTCTGACTAGAGAAAAGGGGAGAGAGAGAGAGAGAGACAGAGAGACAGAGAGAGGCAGAGAAACAGAGAGAGAAAGAGATAGATACAGAGAGAGACAGAGACAGAGAGAGACACAGAGGAGGGAGAGGGAGAGAGAGGGAAAGGAAAAGGGGGGAGAGAGAGAGACAGAGAGACAGAGAGAGAGAGAGAAGAGGAGAGACAGACAGACAGAGAGACAAATACAGAGAGAGAAATTATAAAGGTAGAAATGGCAAGATTCAGCAGTGAGACATGAAAGAGAGTGAGAAGTCCAGGATGACAAGATTGAGAGCCTATGTGACAGTGGATGATGGTACAAAGACCAATAGAGAAATTTAGAAGAGAGGAAGGTTTAGAAGGAAGGACCACATGTTCTCTGTTTGAATACATTAAGTTAGTGATACCTATGAAACATGCATTTAGAGATGTCCAAGATGCAAATAAGGGGATGTAAGGGGAGAGATCAAGGCTGAATATACAAGGATCTGGGAAACATCTCCACACTGGTGCTAATTAAACCCATTGAGCTGGTCAGGTCACTAAGTGAGATGCTATAGAGGGAGGAAAGAAAGGGAGCAAGGACAGATTCCTAGAGGATGACCATATTTAGTGGCCATAATAATAGATGAAGACATAATAAAGGAGAAGAAGGAGGTGTTGGAAAGTCAAGAGAAGAACTGGAAGAGAACAGTACCACAAAAACAAAAATAAATACAGAAAAGAGAGGCTATCCAGAAGGAGAAGGTGATGAACAATATCAAAAGCTGCAGACAGGTCAGGAAGGAGGAAAATTAAGAAAAATTCATTAGACTTGGCAATTAAGTGAGAACTGGTAACTTTGAAGAGAGCAGCTTCAGTTGAATTATGAGGTCAGAAGCCAAATTGCAGAGGGCTGAAAAAAGAATGAGAGAAAAGGAATTGAAAGCATTGATTGTAGGTTATTTTCTCAAGTCAAGAAGAGGAAAGCTAGAGGGTGATAGCTATTTGGAATGGTTAAATCTAGTGAGGATTTCTCTTTGAGGATGGGGAAAGCATGGGCATGTCTGTAGGCAGCAGGGAAGGAACCAGTAGTTACAGAAAGGTTGAAGATAAGAGAGGGGGATGTTAGTGAGAGCAATTTTCTAGAGAGGCTGGTATCAGTTGTGCATGTAGAGAGTTTCCTTAGCAAGAAAAAGGGTCACCTTGTCATCTGAGACCAGAGTAAAGGAGAAGATAATGGAGAGAGATGTCTGAATAATGTGAGATGAGGAAAAATGGAGAAGGGGGAGCCCTTAGTAAATTGTCCTAATTTTTTCAGTATTGAGGCTAAGGTCCTTTGCTAAAAGGTTAAGGATTGGGGAATCTATGGGAGGCTAGAGAAGAAATGAAAAGCTTTGGAGCAGCCACTGTGGAGAATGGAATAGTGAATCAATTAGTGAGGAATGGAACGTCAGCCTTGTAGCAATGTCTTAACCTGCTCTCTGCCTCTGTCTCTCTGTCTTTCTCTCTGTCTCTGTCTGTCTGTCTCTCTCTTTCTATCTCTGTATGTGTGTGTGTGAGAGACAGACAGACAGAGAAACAGAGACAGAGAGAGTACTTTGTACAGGATGGAAGGATGGCCTTACTATCCAGAGGACATCAACTCTGGGGTTCAAGTGACTAGCTGTGTGACCCTGAGCAAGTCACAACCTCAAGGTACCCTAGGAAATTTTCTAATAGTACACATTTCAGAGGAGGTGCTGGCCTCCATTAAGAAAGGGAGCTTCCTAATCCAGCAGTTCCCTTTTCTAACAAAATCCCATTTGGCTCACCCCCCAAAGATAAGTTATGAGTATTCTTGATATTTAAAATTTTATAGCTTTCTTGATACATGTAGCATATGTAATATTAATTAAGGTGGGAGCTTTTCACTGTTTTCTCTTTTAGCACTTATTTAATCAAGTGCCCTTGATGAGTCCAGCCTTTGTTTCTTTAATTAAATCAGGAGTCTTTGATGACCTCCTTGCCTCAAGGGAAAGCCTAGACCACAGTGGGTTTACAATGCATGTTTGTGATGCTTTTAGGTCACGTGGGTGAGTCAAATGTGCGACTCACCTTTGACCCTGAACAAGATATGTAAACCCAGAGGTTGGTGTTCTCCCTGGGGTCTCTCAAGTCACTGGAAGAGTGGTGGGGGACTCTGGGCAGCTGCTTTAAGAGCCCCCCAGCTTGTAAACCCAGACGTTGATGCTTTTTGGTAATTACGAATGGCGATTTGGTCTATTTATACTGTGTATGTTTGTAATTTGTTTGTATTTGCTCTGAAGTTCAGGTTGCTGACTTTTCCTCCTGAACTAAGTGAATGACATTTGTATGTTGGATTAAAACAAGATTGTTAACCCCTTTAAGCTACTTTCCTTAGCAAAGCAGATCAAAGAACCTGTGCTGGCTGCTCTTGTTGCTGGTCTTTTTGGGTCTTACACCCCACAGTAGCTTCTAGCCAAATTGTTGTTACAGCATAACAGACTGAAACCTAAAAGGGACCTAAGAGTCAATTCCCTTATTTTATAAATAATGAGGGTTCCAAAATCATTAAGTGACTTATTGAAGGTCACATCAGTGTCCAGTGACACACTTGAAATTGGAACCCCCAAATCCTTTGTCACAAACTCTCCACACATATACTGATCCATCAGTAGTAATGTGAAAAAAGCAATAAACACTCTCTTATACCTAAATCTCCTACAGACAAGGCTGTGAATCCCATTGAAGAAAATGGTAGAACTTTAGCTCTCAACATTAATCATTTGGATTTTAAAAATATTTTATGGGCTTACATGTGCCAGTCAGAGCTAAGAATCAACTTCCCTCTCCCCATTCAATAAACTCCAGTGGTTCCCCATCACCTCAAGGATCAAATACAAAATCCTTTGGGGGCATTCAAAGCCCTTCAAAATCTGTTTCCCACTTCACCCCACGTCCCCAGCATCTTCTCTCTTCAAAGTACTCTGAGATGCAGTGACACCAGCCTTCCTTCTGTTCCGTGAATATAATACTCTATATTTTCCCAACTCCATGCATTTTCACTGCTCCATTTGGCCCTCACCCTCGTGACTAGAATTCTCTCTTTCATCATATTAGTCTGCTTCTCTATCTGGCTTCCTTCAAAGGCCCAGCTAAAACCCTGCCTTCTACAAAATGTCTTTCCTTATCCCACTTAATGCTACTGCCTTCCCTCCATGATTATCTCCAATATCAGGAGGCCATCTCCAGTCATCCTAATCTGTATCTTGCCACTGAACTTAGATAGCTCCAGAGGAGAAAATGAGGCTGGTGACCTTGCACAGCCTTCCCTCACTTAAATGCAATTCATTTGCAAGTCATGGCATCATCTTCCTGATGTCATGATCCTCTTCAAGAATGAAGGACAAACAACAACAGCAATTTACAATATCTATATATTCTTAGTATACAATCGCTTTCATGTTGTCTCCCTTCTTGAATCATGAGCCCCTTGAAAGAAGGGGGTGCTTTTTACCTTTATTATATTAAGCATTCAGTAGGTACTTAATTATTGCTCATTGAATGACTGTTGACTCATTGAGGACACAAACACAGTCAAGCAAGACATTCCTCACCCTCATGAAGTTTACATTCTAATACTGGAAAACAATACATGTAGTAAGGAATGGCCAAGGAAGTGTGAAACAGGGAAGTCAGAGGACTCATGTTTGGAGTAATAGAGATGACAGACGTATCCTTACCAAGAATAGTGGTGTGGATTTGGATCCTGTTTTCAGAGCTAGAGCTAGAGAGGAAGAGCAGCAGTTACCCTGATGGTTTGGGTACAGATAACTGAAAAGTAGTGTTGTGGTCCTGATGCTGAGAAAGATAAGGTTTGATGCTCACCAATCAGAGCCCAGGGTCATGAGTTGGACCTTCAGCTCTGGACAAAAGTGGAGAACAGGTCATAGTGCATGGATATAGCTGGGAAATTTGTTGATACAAACTCAGAAACAGGTTTCAGATTACAATTTTGTTTCTGTTTTTTGTTTCTTTGAGTGACTCAGAACTGTCATTCCAGTGACATTCTTGGTCTGGCTATGGAACAGTTCTGACCAAGATACAGGGAGAAAAGAAAAACAAGATTCAATGTCCCTTCCCAAGGAAAACATCTAGTCTTTGAGAATGAAACCACAATTACCAGAGTCATTACTAGTGATTTTGACACCTAGGGAAATTCAGTTCAGGGAAAAGGGAGACCTCAAGACACAAGTCCCCATGGAAGGAAAGGGGAAGAAGCTGGGATATCATGCACGGGGGAATGGGGGAAACCTACCTTCTAGTAGTTTTTCATTTCAACTAATTATTCTTTCTTCATAGGCACTCAGCTCCATTTTTCTTCAACGATGGGAATGCTGCCAGTGCTCTCTAAATTTTGGTGCCCTCAACCATTACATCTATTACCCCACCCTAGTTATGGCACCAAACAGATAGCTCTTCACCATTTGTTAAGGTAAAGAATTATATACATGCAAAAATCTAGATCTACTTAAATAAGCATTCTCTACAATTCACCATCACATATTCCTACTTGCAATATAACTTCCCCCTTATTCAATATGGAATAATATTCCAGTCTGTTTTAAATTCCAGTGCTGCAATACAGAAAAGATTTTCAGTATTTTTCTCTTGCATACCCAGGCATAGAAAGCCTGCCCCATAAATCCCTGATGACTGAGAACCCCAAATAAACTGCAAATGTGCAAAATATATATTTTTTTCTTGGTCAACAGTACATGGACCAATTTCTCTCCATTTCCTTTGTTTATAAGTTGACTCTAATTCCTTTATTGCAATTTAGTGTAGCTTCTAAAAACAGTATTCATCTAGAAAATCACTCTGGAACATAACTTTAAAATGTTCTAAGTGATAGCAAAATTGCTATCAGCCACCAATACCCATATAAAACCATATGTCAAGTCAAGTTGTCCAAACAACTTGGGAGCCCTGGATAACTGTAAATTCCTTGATTTATTGTGTTGCCAGATTACAAGAGTGACTCTGAAATGTCACAAAATTATATCTCTAAATTAAAAGTATATGTGGTACTTTCTCCCAAGGATGACATTGCCATGGAGACTTGGTTAGATAGAGAGGTGAGGAGAGATGAAGGAGGAGAAATTATCTGCATACTGGCAGGCACATAGGCACCACGCAGAGTTCCTCAAGTTTCTGGGGACTTTTAATCATAAGAGATATTTCCCTTCCAAGGAAGTGGTCCAGACACAAAGAAACCATGAAAAGGTGGAAAACGAAGGTTGTGAATCATGGGCTCATCCACCATATCTCCCTTGTCAAACTGACAGGAATTATACAGTGACTCTACTGTGGAAAACAGAGAAAGCAGATGAAAAAGGAGATTTTCTGATGGTGCAGAGGATAAATGAAGGTAGGTGAAGAAGAGTATGCTAGGGTCAAGTTCAGAATGTGTTGGTGAGATGCCTAAAGTCCAATCCGCAGTCCCCTTGCTTGCTTCCTTCCTCTTTACTCGGATGAGAAAACAGCACTCCCCTTTATTCTTCTCACAATTTTACTTCACATTTTTGCTCTGACCAGAAAGAGGGGCATATGCATTGTCAAGATGGTCAGCTCCTCAGCTACTGCCATCATGGTTTGCAAATGAAGTCCTGTATCTTTAGATGTTTGTTTCTATGTCTACGCTACTTGAAGCTGGGATCATATAATTGTATACAACAATATATAATTAAGGTACAAGCCTACCTATGTAATTTGGAATGGGGAGTAGGGAGTCCAACTCAAAAAGGAGAGTTTTTGTTCATATAAGATTGAGATTGGGAAGCTAGATGGTGCAGTGGATAGAGTGCCAAGCCTGAATTCAAGAAAACTCATTTTCCTGGCCTCAGACACTTCCTATCTGTGTGACCCTGGACAAGTCAATCAGCCCCATTTGGTTCAGTTTTCTCATCTGTGAAATGACCTGGAGAAAGAAATGGCAATTCACTCTAGCATCTTTGCCAAGAAAACTCCAAATAGGGCCCCAAAGAGTCGGACATGACTAAAACAACTGGACAACAAAAACAAAGATTGAGATGGTGGGGAATAAATTAGAGGGAGAATTTCTGAAACTGTATAAATTTCAGTGACTATTTATACTCTAGACTATTTTTAAACCCAAAGAATTAAAGAGGAAATGAGTCAGTAGCAAAGTGGTAGAAGTTGGTATGTTACTTCACAACACCCAGCCAATACCCTACCTAGCTACGATTGGAAACTTGATATCTCAGACATTTTTTTTCCTTTTGGGGGAAAACATTTTTTAAATTTTATTTCTCATTCTTGTTATTTATAGTTCTTTTTGATGAGGTTTCCTTCAGTGACACAACAGTCACATTGAGAAAAGTCATTATGGAATGTTTTCTTCTCAAGGCTTTTGAGATGAGTCATTATAGAATTTTCTTTCAATGCTTTCAATTTTTGACCTGAACTTTGTGGAGATTTCTTAATTTTTTTCTTGCTTGCTTCTTTCTAACACACATTTTTGGAAATATTCTCTTGTTTACCCATTGAATATTTTTCCAATCATATGTTTTTAATCCTGTTTTTTTCTTTTGTTTCTACTTTCTTTTCTTTTTCTATAGAGATTTCCTTTCTTATTATTGATCCACTGCATTCAGAGGACTCTTAGTAATGTAAAAGTGCTGTTACTGATTAATGTATTTAGTTTGGATAAGGTCACATGCCCATGCATGTGGTTCTGATTTCAAGGCTGTTTTGCCTATTCATATACTAATTTTTGGTACATGATTGCAGTTATGCTAAGTGCCTTCACATGGTGCTGTGTATGTCCTTTCGAGATACCACTACTTTTCAGTCCTCTCTTATTGCTTTAAATGCTATGTGTTAACTGCATCAACTATAGATCTATCATGTTATTACTGTATGATCCCACATATTTGATACTTCATTTAGTGGCACTGAATCACCAGCTCAAATTAGATGACACTTGTAAAGCACTTTGCACAGTGCCTGGCACTTAGGAAGTGCATAATAAATCCTTGTTTCCTCTCTTCCTTCCCCTACCTCCAAACACATTATGATGAAAAAACAGAGGCTGACACGTTTAATATGCATTTTCATGTTATAGATGTAATGACACATAGGTATTAGCATTGGACTCTGTGTGCTAAAGATAAAGATTTTGCTAAATCATTTGGAAAATTATAAAGTAGTATACATCCAGCCCTAGTCTCTCTCCTGAGCTCCGATCCTTCATTACCAACTACCTACTGGACATTTCCAAATGGATATACTGTAAACATCTCAAAATGCCATGTTAAAAACACAACTCACCATTTCCCTTTCAAATCTCTCCTGAAATATCCCTATTTCTGTTGAGGGAACCACCATGTTTCCAGCCACCCAGTTTTGCAACCTCAGCATTAGTCCTGTTCCACTCCTCACTTTCCTCAGCTGGGCAGTCTTATCAACTCTGCCTTCACAGTGATCACAGCCGTCTCCTTCTCTTCACGCTTTTGGTCACTGCGCTGGTTCAGACACTCATACCTTCTCTTTTTAATTATTGCAATAGCTTCCTAACTGCCTCCACTGTCTCCCCAATTTACTCCTGCTACTGAAATGATTTGCCTAAAGTACAGATCGGACCTTATCATTCCCCTGCTCAATAAGCTCTTGAGGCTTCTCTTGCTCACTTCACCCTGTGTCAGTTCATAGTCTTTCCAAGTCTTTTTGGAATCATCTCTTTCCTCATAGTATAATAGTACTCCATCATTTTCACAACTTATTCATTCATTCCTCAATTACTGGACAGCCTTTTAGTTTCTAATTTTTTTTCTATAACAAAAACAGCTGATATAAATATTTTTGTACATAAAGGACTTTCTCCTCTTTGTTTGGTCTCTTTTGTGCATAGACCTACCAGTGTCATACTGTAGTCAAAAGATACATACTGTTTAGTAACTTTTTGTATATAATGCCAAATTGCTTTCCAGAACGATTGGGCTTATTTCTGTCCAAACAACAGTGCACCAATGTGTCTGTTTTCCCACAGCCCCACAGACATTTATCATTTTTGTCATCTCTTCTACTCTTGTGGGTATAAAGTAGAATCTTGGAATTGCTTTAAATTTCACTTCTCTAATTAATATTAATTTGGGGGCATTGTTTTCACAACTATAAATATCCTGTATTTCTATCCTTGAGAACTCTCTGATCATATCCTTAGATCATTTGTCGAATGGGGAATGATTCTATTGTAAAACTGAGTCAATTCCTTATATATTTTGAAAAGGAGACCTTTATAAGAAAATTTTCAAAAGAAATTCAGAATCGATTTTTCTCTCTTAACCTTAACTTTCTTAGATAGATTTATGAAAAAAAAACGTTTTTAAATTTAATGGAATCAAAATTATCCATTTCATATTCTATCATCCTCTCCATTTCTTGTTTGGTGATAACCACATCAGATTTATAGCAGGGATTCAGGATTGGTTTCATATTACAAAAGCTGTAAGCTTAATTGACCCTATTTATAACAAAAGCAACAAAAATTATTTGATTATATCAATAGATGCAGAAAAAGCTTTTGAGAAAATAAACATGCATATCTCTTAGAAACACTGTAAAATAAAAATAAATGAACCTTTCCTTTAAATCAAAAACTATATATATATCTATGACCAAGAGCTTGTACTATTTGAAATGAAGTTAGACTAAAATCTTTTCTAATAAATCCAGGAGTGAAAGAACAATGTCAATTTTTCACCAATTCTATTTGATATACTACTAAAAATGTTCACTACAGAAATAAGACAAGAAAAAAAATTGAAGGAATACCTTTAGGTAAAGAAGAAACAATAAATTTTCATTTTTTGTAGAATGATATGATGCTGTACTTCAAAAACCCTAAAGAGTCAAATAAAAACTAATTGAAAAAAATTGATAATTTAACAGTTCCATGTACAATTCAGATATTTTATATATTTTGTAGTTGTTTTGAATGGAACTTCTCTTATTTTCTTTTCTTCCTCACATTTGTTAGAAATGCATAGAAATGATACTGATTTCTATGGAATTATTTTTCTTCTGGATAATTTGCTAAAGCTATTGCTTATGTATTTGTTTCTTCAATAATTATTTGGTGCTTTCTGAGTACACCATTACATCATATGCCAAAAAGGAGTAATTTTATTATCTCTTAGCCAATGCTCATACCTTTATTTGTTCTTTTGTCTTATTGCTATCCCTAGCATTTCTAGAACTGGATCGAGTAATTTGGGGGATAAAGGACATCTTTATTACATTCCTGTTTGTACTTGAAGAATTCCAAATGTTTCTCCATTACAAGCAATGCTAGTGCTTGGATTTAAATATCCACTTTTGATCTTTTTTGATTATGGTGTGTTTAATCAAAAGATTGTTTTTATGTATCTATTGAAATAATTCTATATTGTTTTGCTATCTTTGTTGTCCATATGAGTAAATATGCTAAGTGTTTTCCTAATATTGGAACATTCTTTTATCTCTCATATGAATTCAACTTGGTCATAGTAAACTACTGTGTGTGTGGAGGAAGAGGGATACACACAACACATGAATATATACATAGATATATATGTGTATGTGTATATATATATATACATACATATATATATACATACATATGTATATAGTCTTCTAGATGTATTTTTCACTCATGATTGTGAGCTCTCTCCCCAGTTCTCTTTCTTTCTATTGCCTCTCACTGAATTGAGTATCAGGACCATATCTGTGTCAAAAATATGTAATCCAGGGCCTTCTGACTATCTTTAAGAATTATTTTGTTACTTCAACATTAACTCTCCTTTAAGTGTTTCATGAAATTAATTTGTAAATCCACTTGGCCCTGGGTTATTCCCTGAAACCTCCTGGCCCATGTCAATTAGTTTGTGGATTTTCCATTCTTTAGTTTTGGGATTTGAATATTTAAGATTTCTATATCAATCTATGTTGACTTGAGTAGTTTATACTTTAGTAAGCAATCATCAATTTTTTTCAATTCCTTTTTTTGCTGGCATATAACAATGTATAGTTATTTCTTGTAATTATTTTTATTTTAATCGATGAGTGAAAAAACAAGCATTTTCTAAAAGTGTTTCTTGTATGTCAAGCATTTGATAGGTTCTGGGGATACTCAGATGGAACTGTGACCACTGATTTATGAGTTCCTTCATGTTTAGCATATATTAAAATATCAGATGCTAATTTCTTTATGTTGTATACTTAATTCTGCTGACTGATTTCTTTGTTTCTTAATCAATACTAAATTGTTTTAATAACTTCTTTATAGTATAGTTTGAGGGTTCCTTTGTTCCCATTTCCTTTCCTGATTTCTCTTGAGATTCTTGACCTTTTTCCCTCCACAAGAATTTTATTACATTTATAGTTTGATTGATATGGCATTGAATAAGTAAATTAATTGAAGTAATATAGTCATTTTTATTTCATTGGCTCATCCTATCCATGACTAATTTATTTCCAATTATTCAGGTCTGTCATCTTCACAGGATTTCTGAGATTATTGATATTTTAATGGAGGAAATTAAGCTTCCTCATGTAGTCCAGCTCCCTCATTTTACAGATGAAGCAGATGAGGCCCAGAAAAAGGACTTACTCAGAATCACACACATAGTAAGTAGCAGATTCAAGATTTGAACTCACATCCTCTAATTTCAAATCCATTTCCCATACTCCTACATCACCTTCCCTTAATGGATAACACCAGAATGGAATAGTAATATCAACAAACGAGAAAGACAAAGAATGATAAAAAACAAATGCCCAAAGCATTCAGTCTCTGGGAAAGTGGGCATGGTAGCAAAAATCAGCAGTGCACCCTGAAGAGGAATGAATGAACATATAGCCTTTTGTAGCCTTGACTTTCACTAATTCCTACTGCTTTCTCCTTTCCCTGATGACATACTGTTGAAGGCATCCAGACTTCATATCCTTGGCATGGTATAGAGAAAAGAACATTGCATTTGGAATCAGAGGACCTGGGTTCAAATTCAGACTCTTACATTAACTATAGCACAGATATGAATTTGGATAATTTACTTGACTCTGTTGGGTTTCCATTTTCTCAACTGAAAATTGAAAGAGTTAGCATAGATGGCCATTAGGGTAACTGACTTGTCCAAGTCTGCATAGGCAGCAAAGTCAGGATTCAAATTTGACTCCCCCATGTAACATTCCTGCCACTTAAATTTGATGCCTCCCTTGAGTAAATGTCTTGGCCTCTTGATGCCTCCCTTGAGTGAATGTCTTGACCTCTTTAAAGAACCTCATTTATGAAACTAAGAGGAGGTCATTGGGACTGGACCCCTTAAACTCTAAATATTATGAGATATTAAAGAAGGAATTCCTATTCAGTTCCAACTTGGACTAGATGACCTGTGAGGCCCCTAAGATTCTGGGCAGAAGTGATTTTCACATTCAAGAAAGACGTTAAGGTTCTGGGGACCAGAGCTGCCTAGTATCTGTCCTGGGAGATTCTCTAACAATTGATCTGGTTATTTGACTCAGCGTGACTTGAACTTTGTTTTATATGCTATTTTCCCTAAACGGCTCATAAATACAGAATGCCTTGCCACACTTGTAATGTTCTTCAGGATTTGGCTCTAGAATACCTGGATTACTTGGTGGACCACAAGGCAAGGATGGAGAACCAACAGGTCATATCCCTCCCTAGATGGAATAAGATATTATGTGGCTCATTGAGGTTCAGCAGCTGAGTTCATATGTTCATCATACTCTGGCTGACTGATGACTGACCCTGCAGTGCTAGCTGAGCCCTCCTGGCTGTTGGGACACATGCTGCCTCTCCACCCTGGCTACTCCCTTTAACTGGATTTTGATCTCTTGGCTGACTGCCTTCCCTCAGGACAGTGAGGTCTCCCCAGAAGATTGACAGCCTGAGTAATGCTATAGAAATGGACCCATCACAGTGTTTTGAGAGACAGTGCTCTTATCCAGTCACCCATTCCATAGTAAAAACTCAGAAAAGTACCTATGTAACACAAGCAATGATCTCATATCTCTGTTCATATCTACCCCTTCTCTCTCCCACTCTCATGCAGAGCAATACCTCAATTATATCTGCATGAATATATAGTTTTATAAGGTAATCTGTCAGATGGCAGCACCTGAACAGATGTTTCCATGAAGTGGGCAAATGAGCAATATGAAAGTACATTCTAAAAGCATACCATGTCTTCCCTCCTTTATCCTTCTTGCACCCTAATTGTGATGCACCACAGTGTACTAGGAAGAGCACTGAACCTGGTACCCAAGAACCTAGGTTTAAATCTCGGCTTAGCCAAGAACTCCCTGGATGAACTTTGGAGACTCAGCTGTCTCTGTGCCTCAGTTTCCTCATCTGTAAGATGAAGAGGCTGGACCAGATGTTCCCAAGTGCCTTTAAACTCTAAGACTTATGATATTATGCCACTGATACATTCTGATGTTAGATAAATTTGTGAAGGATCATATTAATTTTATTCTCTTCCCACGTGTTGACTTAGGGATCAAGAGGTAGGTGTTGTGCTTTTTTATTCAATATTTTTTCCTTTAGGGGTTCTAAATTTATTTCTTTTCATCTCTTCAGAATCTAAGTGGTACAGTAGATAAACTCTGGACATGACATCATGAATACCTGAGTTCAAATCCAGCCTCATTTACTAGCTGTGGGACCCTACATACATCACTTAACCTCTGCCTATCTCAGTTTCCTCATCTGTAAAAAATAAGTATGATAATAGCATCTACCTCCCAAGGTTGTTGAGAGGATGATAGGAGAAAATATTTGTAAAGCACTTTTTAAAACTTAAAATGCTTTATAAATGCTAGTTATTGTTAAGGTTGAAGACGATGATGATGATGATGATGATGATGATGATGATGATTTTGCCCTTAATTACCTACCTGATCCAATTCTGTCCTAATTTCTTTTGATAGTGTGACCAGTTAACTCGGGTTCTATATCTATTTTGAGTTTATTTTGTTATATGTTGATCTAAATCTATTTTTTGCCAAACTGCTTATCAGTTTCCTCAGTGCTTGTCATATAGAGTCCTTCACTAAGGAATTTGTATTCTCAGGTTTATCAAATGTACTAATGAGTTTCATTGTTTCTGCATCTTGCTTATCTAGTCTGTTCTACTGATCTATTTTTCTATTTTTTAAACCAGTACCAAATATATTTCTATTACTACTGCTTGATAATAAAGTATGAAATCTGGAAGTGATATTCTCCTTTGATTCTTTTTTCTTCAGTATTTCCCTTGAGAGTACTCTAGATGAATTCTATTAATATTTTGTAAAGCTCTACATTATATCCTATTCATAGTTAATAGGTGGTGCATTGAATTTGTAAATTGATTTAGAGAGGATTACTTTTATTACATTGGCACAGCACAACAACAATAAATAGCCCTCCAATTATTCAAGCATTATTGATTTCAAGGAATTTTGTCATTACATTTATATGAATCTTAAATATACAGTAGCAGATTGATTGCCAAATACTTTAAGGATTGCGCAAATGTTATAGTTGGGATTTTTTTTCTCTCTGCTATTTTCTCCTGGATTTTAAAGATGCTGTTCAAAATGCAATTTGTTTTGTGAATTTCTTTTGTATGCTGCTATTTTATTCAAGTTACTAGTTATCTCAATTATTTTTAATGCTGATTCTCTGGAGTTTTCTAAGTAAACCACGATGTCATTTTCAAAATGTTGTCATTGGTTTTATGTGGATTTGATCTTATAGGTATGCTAGTAAATGTTTACCAATCAGCTCTCCATCACTTTCTTAAGTTTAGATAATCAACAAAACAAGAAATCAAGCCTTGATTTGTAGAATTTGCTTATTTCTGGATATTGGTGATCATATTAAAAAATTTTAAAACCAGCTCTCTCTGGTCAGTAAGCACTCCCTCAATCATACCCACTCACGATCCAAACACAAGCATGCTTTTGTGAAACACCTCTGCAGAACTGTGTTCCTTTTTTCACCATGGAATAAAATTATACTTACTGAACGAATCCCCTCATTGAAGTCTGTGGAATCCAGATTATTAACCCCTGATCTAAGGTCTCTACTAGCTTTAAATCCTATTTTTTTCTAGAATGCCTAAAAGCTTACTTCCAAATAAAAACTTGAACTTAAATCTTTGACATGATAGGGATTAATATTGAGAATGTAATATGATCCCACATATAAAGGGTACTTATATGATTGGCACGCAAATGTGGGATCCAAATGTAATTAGAATTGCCTCACTTGTGTGCTCTGGTAGAGTCTTTGGTTTGATATTACTAATCTCTTTTCCCACCAATCAATCAATAACATTTATTAAGTGTCTACTATGTGCCAGGCACTGTACTAAGTTCTGGGGATTCACGAAGAGGCAAAAGATAATCCCTAACCTCAAGTAATTTACAATCTAATAGTGAAAAAAATGATGTAATGTGATAAACAGCATCCTCAACCTAGCTGGCTAGCCATATCAATACCAAATCCAAGCAGAATTGGTGCCAATTCCCCACTTCCCATGGTTTTTTTCTTTTGGTTTGTTTTCCATTGTGTATCTCTCTCTATCTATGTCTCAGAGAGAACTGAACCCATATTCTCTTTCCCACTGGTTCCAGAAGCCTCCTTTCTACATAATCTTCTTAAAGGGGAAAATATGTTCTGTCTCTCTAATGGAAAAAAAAACATTTTCTTTCTCCCAATTTTATCTCCACGTCCATCATTAATCACACCAGTCAGGAACAGTGGCCTCCAATTTTCATTATATCAATGGAAATCTACTTATAAGCAAAGAAATGACAAAAATCAATAGAGGGACCATTCATTTTGAATGGGGGTCACTGAGGGTGCTAGTCATAAGGAATATCCTTCTTCTTCCCCTTTACTTCTCATCTCTAGAAGAGGAGAAATAGTAAGTGAATAGTTTGGACAGTTATTAGAGAGAAAGTTCCCTCAGTTCCATGGATAAGGAGGGGAAGGAAGCTACTATGTCTTGAGTTTTGTGTCTCACCAGCTCCATTGCCTATCATTAATTTTCACTTACTTCTGCTGGCACTGTTCTTTGCTCACGCTGGTTCTCCATCAGCTTGCTGTGGTACATTGCTTCCACACTTAGAGTCTGACATTTAAAATAGTTCATTGACTTAGTATAAAGAGAGCTAGATGGATTTTGCTTGTCAACACTACCAAGGAGAAGCATAGGGAGCCGTAGATATGACTGTACATACTGTGCACCGATCTGAATCCTGGATTCAGTATCCATTTACTATCTGTATGAATATCGGGGAGTCCCTAACCTTCTCCAGGCCTCATTTTTGCATCTGTAAAATGAGGCTCTTGGACAAAATGATCAGCAGTCTTTCCTGATGCTATGTTTTGATTTCTTATATATCTTGGATAGGAGTTGCCAACAGACAATGACTTGAGCCCACCTTTGAAGGGGTTCAGCTGGATCATATTTGAAAGAATAAACAGTGATTTCAATGATTCAAAACTGCTGCCTGCCATGATAATACAACATTAACCCTGTAATTTGTGTGACTGGGAATCAAGGAAGACCTTAATCTCAGAGAAGCCAAACCTCTTCTTTAAAGGGCAATGAATAGTGTATGGTGGGTGTATATAGTCAAGGATGACTGGGATATTTTCTTTTTCATCATCTCCATCATCATCATCATCATAATTTACATTTATCTAAGTCTTTTAAGGTGTTCAAAGAGTTCTCTAGGTATCATCTCATTTGATTCTCATAATATTATAAAGTGTTATTATTATCTTCCTTTTACAAATAAGGAAACTGAGTTTGAAAGGGGTTAGGTAACTTGCAAAGTCCTTTATAAATGTAATATGGAGCTCAAGCTTATTTGTTTAAGACTCTTCTCATTGATGAAGACTCAATGATTACTCAATAGTCCTTGCCTATGTGGGGGTGGCAAGAGCTTGGGAATGGAGAGATCTTGGTCTTCTGACTAGCACCTTCCAGAGAGAAAATGCATGGTTCCATATTATCTTCAGGGAGAGACCCCAAAAGGGAGAAAAAGACTCTAGGAAGAAGCTAACATGTAGAGTAACCAGCATCTTGACCTTGTCCCTATTCCCAGCTTACCATACTAGAGACAGAAAAGTTTTCCCCTTGGATGAGATCTGGGACTCTTTTCTCTCTTTTCAATGAGCTCAGGTATCTCACTGCCAGTGGGAGAACTCATCCACTCTATATATTGTCTGGCATATTCTCATTTGCACAAATCTCTCTGATTTTTGACTTCTATTAGCTTGTATAAATGCAAATTTATATTTGCTATTCACTGTATGTTTTTGCATAACTGGGATTTAGCAAATTGGTCAAGTGTTCTTGAGGTTACAAATAGTCTATGATCACATATAATCCCAAACTCTATGGTCACCATCTTTGAATGTATTTCTAGGGCACATTTCTCTATAGTGACGTAGAAAAAATCTGGATCCTAGCAATGACAACATCACTTGATCTTAAATTAATGAAATGTTCTTTTTATTTTGTGCCCCAGAGATATGGATTACACCAATATGCAACTACAAGAAATTTGTCATGGGTAGGAGTTGAGTAGCCATAACCCCTTGAATAATCAAAAACGTAAAAGTGGCTTTCCTTTGGTTTGTCACCAAGCCATGTGTAGATGGGTCACCAAGCCATAATGCTTTGAATAAGAAAATGGTAAGACCCAGTCTCCTTAGACTGATCTTATATTAGGTACTATATTCCATCTCCATGGCCTGTTCCGGAGAGTTGACATAGACAGCTCATCTCAGACAGCAAGAAAGATCTGTATTCAAGTCCTTTCTTGGACTCCAACTGGTTTTGTCATCCTAAGAAAGTAAAAGTAACCTCTAGTGAGAGCAATTCTCTGAGAATGAGCAGGTGCCAAGTTCATTGGCAAAGGGAACATCGTTACTCAAAGCTCCCTGTATGAAATCACAAGTCTGTACTAAAGAAGCAAAAACATCCACCATAGAAGGCTCTTGAACTTGAACTTGGGGAGAGAGGTTAGGCGCAAAGGCATTTATCTGAATTTGAGAAGGGTTACAATAGGTGTGGGATTGTAGATGGCATCTTAAAAATGCAGGCCAAGTGGCCAGGAATACATTTTAATATTTTTAATAGCCCTAGGCTTTGTAATAAATTTTTACAGGGTGAGAGTTGTGTTTTATTTTTCTTAAACTTTTTTTTAACTGAGGTCAGTAAGTGTAGTTTTATGGTAAATATTTAATGGGTGTGGGCTTTGGGTGGAGGGATTTGCAAATTAAATTGAATTTTTAAAATAGAGTCTTTGTGGGAACCTGCTTGCAATGATTAGCAGTGTAAAGGACTGGGGGGGATGGAGTACCTAGCAATAATTCTTACCTGCCTACAATAGGATTTCTTTTTTTTTCTTTCGATCATTAGCACATGCCATCAAATATACACAATGAGTGTTTCTGTCCAAACCCAACAGAATGGAATGTATCTGAAAATTCCTACTAATTACAGAGTCAATGGCTAGGGTGCTTTAATTTTATGGAAAATATTTGGAAATTTAAAAAGTTAATGCTTTCAGTATGTTAGGATAATGACATGTAACCTTTGAGCTCACACCATAGCAAATACTTACTATTTCAATTGTTAAAAAGTTGTTATTCTAGACTAGGGTTGTCTATTTGTGATTTTTTTTAAATTATGCTAACCAAAAATATTTTTAAAAAACTAATTCCCAGGATGGGAGAGAAGGGAGTGATGTGTGACCTTGTCTTGTTGTCACCATATCCCATGGATAAAAACTTAAGATTTGAAAGGGACCTTAGTGCTCATCTAGTCTAATCTCATTTTATACAAAAACAATCTAGGGACCAGAGATGACAAAATATTTGTCTGAGGTCATGTAGTTAATAAGTTGAAGGGCAGGTGCTATTTGACTCCTTATATTCTTAAAGGGGACTTTGGGCATTCATGATCTTACAAAGATTAAGAGCTTCTATTTCTAGTTGTATGTAATTTTTCTGAAAGAACTGTTTCTCAAACTGTACATAGAATCTCTACCGAATTCCCTCATCTCCAACTAAAAGTTAAGTATATCAGTACTTTTCTAAATAAATTACATTGTTTTGTTATTTTCCTGTACCTGCTCTGAAGCCCTTGGCCCAACTCTCATTGCACAGTTGGGTTAAGTTCCCAGAGGGGAGTGCTTCTCTCAATAGGATTAGAGAGTCATAGCTTCTAATAGGCTCTTGGGCCCCCTTCTGATGTCCATCTTTCCCATATCAATCGACCAAATTGATATCAAACAACTTTTAGAAAAAGGTATTTATCAAAGAAAAGAAAAAGGTATTTATGAAAGTGGAATGACAAGAATAAAAGTAGTAGTTATCCCAAAAAAAGTCCCCAAACCAGGGATACATTCCCAACACAAGGGTCTTGAGGAGAGTAGGTCCAAACTAATAGTAGTTGGTCCAAAACATTCCCCCTAACTCAGGAATATGTTCTTCCTGAACATATAAGATTCTTGGGGAGAGTGGGCTTAAACTTGAAGGACAAAGGTAGTGAGATATACATGTTGTTGCTGTTGCTCATCCTTCATTCTAGAAGAGGACCAATGACATTGGGAGAGTGATGTCTTGACTTGCAAGTGAATTGGATTTAAGTAAGGCAAGGCTTTCTTCTCGGGAGCCATCTCAGTCCAGTGGCAAAATATAGATCAGTACAACTGGAGATGGCCCCAATGGAGTGGAAAACCTTGGTCTTTTTAAACCAAGGTCTTTCCTGGGTCTCAGTTTGTCTGAGGCAATGTCCATTCAGTGATTAAAGACTAAGTAAGAAATAGGGCAAAAGATGGTCTAGTTTGCCTTCACATACATGTAGTAAATTTATCAGGAAGAGTAATACTTCAGGACTCATGGCCCTGGTGATTCTTATTCATTCTTTGTGGAGCTCCTACCGTGCTTATTTCTGGGAATGGCAGCAGCGGTGGCCAAGTTGTTCCCTTGGTCAGGTATGTTTCCCTTTGGACTCAGCATTTTCACTCAATATCTTTCTTCCAGTGACTAGCAATCCTACTCCATTTGTCCTCAAAGGCAACTGCTTCCATGGCAGATGCTGCTGTGACTACTGACACTCTATTGCATTACTCAACTACCTCTTAGTTTCAACTTCTAATACGTGTAACCTCTGATAGACTTTGGGTTCTCCCATACTCATGAAGAATTTGAGCACTTCCATCTTAAGATACTTAGTTACCTAAGACCAGGAAAGAATAAACACAAAAGAAATAAAGAAACCACGTACTCAAGGATACATGGCACCTGGGGCGGGGCATGAACAATGAGCTTTTTTTCCCCAGTGTGGTGGGTACCAGCAGTCTGTCTGTCTAAAAAGCCACCAAAAATAGACAGCCTCTTGCCTGAATATTTTGTATGTACACTCAGATCTCATTCACTCTCTCTTAAGTCATTAATCCTTCTGGTTCTGAAGCCAAGTAGAAATTGTTTTAATCATTGCATACTATTAGTCTTGAGTCATCATGGTCAAACCCAGTTTCCCAACTTTCAAGTGTTAGATTGGCAATAGGCAAAGATATCTACACATACTTCAAAGACTGAGTCTTCATGGGACAGTTCAATCATTACATAAGAAAAATATAATCACCATAGTGATAGAATGGAAGCTTCTTAACAGCAAGCACTAATTTTCTTTTGAGAGAATTGTATCCCAGAGTCCAGAAGAGGGCGTAGCTCATAGTGGGTGTTAAAAAATCCGTATCAAATTAGATTGAATTGAACCAATATTCAAAACTTAAAATGATGTGAATGCTTTTGAAAAACATAAAATGAAGCTTTAGAAGATTTCTTTTACATCTCTAAAAGATAGGAAGGAACAAGGAAATATTTTTTATTTAGATATTTTTGAACTTGTGATCTCATTCTTATAGGCACTCCCTCCAAGACTGCCCATCTGAACCCACACATCCCTATTGTTCTTACACATGTCATCCCATAAATTTTCCCAGGACCATAAAACCAATGCAAGGTCTTACTTTGGGTTTTTTGTTCTTGTATTTATAAGCCAAGCAGTTTGTCAAATTAGTTATTCCTTGCTCTTCATCCAAAGATGGCTCACTGCATTTTCCCATCATACATTTCCATTATGATTACTTTTAGACTGCAGCCTATACACGGTAATCTCTTACTTGCCAAGTCCAGTGGCCTTTTTTCAATTCTCATCATCCTCAATCTTTCTGTAGCCTTTGACACTGTTTATTCTGATCAAGTGAAATGATTTGATGATAATCAATAATATCCTCCTTGGTACTTTCTTCTCTCTGTTTTTAGCACACCTCTCCTGGTTTTCCTATCTGACTGCTCCTTCTCTGTCTCCTTTGCTGTCTCCTCCTTCACATCACATCCTCTGACTGTTGGTGTCCCTCAGTGTTCTGTCCTGGGCCCTCTTCTCTTCTCCTTCTATACTACTTCACTTGGTGGTCCTATCAGCTCCCAATATTAATTACCATCTCTATGCTGCTGAACCCCAAATCTATCTGTCCTGCCCTAATCCCTCACTGACCTCCAATATCATGTCTCCAACTGGATGTCCAGAAGACATCTTAAACTCATTGTGTCCAAAATGGAACACATCTTTCTCCCTAAACCTGCCTGCTACACATTTATTATAGTTTTAGAAAGCAACATCATCCTCCTAACTTCTGAGGCACACAGTCTAGGAATCATCCTAGACTCACCTCTTACCCCACCATATCCAAGCTGGTGCCAAGGCCTGTCTATTTCACCTCTGCCACATCTCCAGCATAAGCCCCCTTCTTTCCTCTGACATGGCCCCACTGGGGTATAAGCCCTAATCACCTGACACTTGGATTATTAGAATAGATAGAATCTAGAAATAGAAAATAGGGGACTTCCAGGGGCGGAGCCAAGATGGCAGCAGGAAAGTAGGGACTAGCATGAGCTCCCCCACCAAGTCCCTGCAAAAACCTATAAAAAATGGCTCTGAATCAATTCTAGAACTGCAGAACCCACAAAACAGCAGAGGGAAGCAGGGCTCCAGCCCAGGACAGCCTGGATGGTCTCTGGGTGAGGTCTATCCCACATGGAGCTGGGAGCTGGGAGCTGGGAGCGGAACGGAGCAGAGCCCAGCATGAGCGGCGAGGACCAACCAGACCAGGAGCCGGGTGGAGCGGGTCCTAGCACCCTGAATCAGTGAGCTGAGGCAGTTACCAGAATTCTCAACCCACAAACACCAAAGACAGCGGAGAAGATTAGTGGGAAAAGCTGTGGGAATGGAAGAAGTTCTCGGTTCGGCCACTGGCCCAGGGGCAGCAGAGGTGGGGCAGCTACAGCTGCTGTTACTTCCGGTCCCAGGCCCACCTGGTGGGAGGAATTAAGTGGCGGATCAGGAGTGAAGAGCCTGCTGAAGATCTAAGACCAGTCTGGGTTGGGGGTTCTTGGGGAAGGAGGAGTGCTGGTATGGCAGAGCTGGCACTTCCCCCCTAAATGTGGAACATAGAACTCTCTAGTCTACAAGCAGTCATACCCCCTGAAAAAGTCAAGGGTCAAGTTAGCTGGGTGGGAATATGGCCAGGCAGCAAAAACACACCCAGATTCAGTCTCAGACTTTGGATTCTTTCTTTGGTGACAAAGAAGACCAAAACATACAGACAGAAGTTAACAAAGTCAGAGAGCCTACAACAGAAGTCTCCAAGAAAAATATGAACTGGTCAAAAAAGGATTTGGAAAAGCAAGTTAGAGAAGTAGAGGAAAAATTGGGAAGAGAAATGAGAAGGATACGAGAAAACTATGAAAAAAAAGTCAATGACTTGCTAAAGGAGACCCAAAAAAATACTGAAAAATACACTGAAGAAAACAACACCTTAAAAAATAGACTAACTCAAATGGCAAAAGAGCTCCAAAAAGCCAATGAGGAGAAGAATGCCCTGAAAGGCAGAATTAGCCAAATGGAAAAGGAGGTCCAATGGACCACTGAAGGAAATACTACTTTAAAAATTAGATTGGAGCAAGTGGAAGCTAGCGACTTTATGAGAAATAAAGATATTATAAAACAGAACCAAAGGAATGAAAAAATGGAAGACAGTGTGAAATATCTCGTTGGAAAAACCACTGACCTGGAAAATAGATCCAGGAGAGATAATTTAAAAATTATTGGACTACCTGAAAGCCATGATCAAAAAAAGAGCCGAGATATCATCTTTCAAGAAATTATAAAGGAGAACTGCCCTGATATTCTAGAGCCACAGGGCAAAATAGAAATGGAAAGAATCCATCGATCGCCCCCTCAAATAGATCCCAAAAAGAAATCTCCTAGGAATATTGTCGCCAAATTCCAGAGCTCCAAGATCAAGGAGACAATACTGCAAGCAGCCAGAAAGAAACAATTTGAGTATTGTGGAAACACAATCAGAATAATCCAAGATCTGGCAGCTTCTACGTTAAGAGATCGAAGGGCTTGGAATACGATATTCCGGAGGTCAATGGAGCTAGGATTAAAACCTAGAATCACCTACACAGCAAAACTGAGTATCATGCTCCAAGGCAAAATATGGATTTTCAGTAAAATAGAGGACTTTCAAGCTTTCTCAGTGAAAAGACCAGAACTGAATAGAAAATTTGACTTTCAAACACAAGAATCAAGAGAAGCATGAAAAGGTAATCAAGAAAAAGAACAAGAAAAAGAAATTGCAAGGGACTCACTAAAGTTGAACTGTTTTGTTTACATCCCTACATGAAAAGATGACGTGTATGATTCATGAGACCTCAGTATTAGGGTAGCTGAAGGGAATATGGATATATATATATATATATATATATATATATATGTGTGTGTGTGTGTGTGTGTGTGTGTGCGTGTGTGTATACACATATGTTTATGTATATATATGTGTGTGTGTGTGTGTGTGTGTGAATGTGTATGTATGTATATATGTATGTGTATATATATATAAAGAGAGAGAGAGAAGACACAAGGTGAGTTGAAGATGAAGGGAAGATATCTAAAAGAAATAAAATCAAATTAAGGGATGAGAGAGGAATATATTGAGAGAGGGAGATAGGGAGAGATAGAATGGGGTGGATTATCTTGCATAAAGGTGGCAAGAGGAAGCAGTTCTGTAGAAAGGGAAGAGGGGGCAGGTGAGGGGGAATAAGTGAATCTTGCTCTCATCAGATTTGACCTGAGGAGGGAATACCATACATACTCAATTCGGTATCTTACCCCACAGGAAAGAAGAGGGAAGAAGATAAAAAAGGGGGGGATGATGGAGGGAAGGGCAGATGGGGGTGGAGGTAATCAAAAACAAACACTTTGGAAAGGGGACAGGGTCAAGGGAGAAAATTCAATAAAGGGGGATGGGTTGGGAAGGAGCAAAATATAGTGAGTCTTTCACAACTTGAGTATTGTGGAAGAGTTATACATAATGATACACATGTGGCCTATGTTGAATTGCTTGCCTTCTTAGGGAGGGTGGGTGGGAGGGGAAGAGGGGAGAGAATTTGGAACTCAAAGTTTTAAAAACAGATGTTCAAAAACAAAAAAAAAAGTTTTTGCATGCAACCAGAAAATAAGATACACAGGCAATGGGGCATAGAAATTTATCTTGCCCTACAAGAAAGGACGGGAAAAGGGGATGGGAAGGGAGTGGGGTGACAGAAGGGATGGCTGACCGGGGAACAGGGCAACCAGAATATATGCCATCTTGGAGTGTGGGGGGCAGGTAGAAATGGGGAGAAAATTTGTAATTCAAACTCTTGTGAAAATCAATGCTGAAAACTAAATATATTAAATAAATAAATTTAAAAGGAGAAAAAAAATTAAAAAAAAAACATTGGCTCTGGAGTCAGAGGTCCTGGGCTCAAATCTTACCAAAAAAAAAATAAATAAAACATAATTGTATAAATGTCTGTAGACTCTCTGAAAGGATCTTTAGCATAATTCTAGAAACAGGTGAACCAGATTAGTACAGAACTATTCTTAATTTCTATGGCTTAATTTCTTCTGTTAGGTCTCCATTTAGAAAACTTTATAATGTGTGGAGTTTAGAGATTATAAGTAGTTTGCGAGGTGACATATTAAAATATTGTTCTTAATTTTTTTAGCTCAGCTAAATTACATCTGGGGGTTACATGCAACATTTCTGTCTCTAGTGAATCTCTGTTCCAGTATATTTTATTGGCTGAATTTTGGGGGATATTTTGGGGATTTTTCTTTGTAGGATAGGGAGCTATTATAAAGAAAAGTTAGCTTTTTGAAAATAAATTTGGCTATGTGATTTTTGTCTTTCTAAGATTCTAATAGACAATTAAATTTTACAACCTTCAATACTATGATAAACAGATTCTACCATTCAACTATATAATCTACATGAAACCATAAGTCATCCCTTCTTAAGGGTAACTTTTCTATAGTTTCTATAGTTTCTGCTGGCAATCTTTATTCTGAATCACTGTCATAAATGCCCCCCATTTCTACAAATAAATCTTAAAAAAATAAAATAAAATAAGTATAATAACAGCACGTACCTCACAGAATTATTATGATAAAATGAGATGGTAATATTTGCAAAGCACTTAGCAGAGTGCCTAGCACATAGTAGGTGCTTAACAAATATTTATATTCCTCCCTCCCTTCCTCAAAGAACAAGGAAAACTCTTCGGCAGTGATATTTGTGATAGTAGTCAGTTTAAAGACTTCTCTAGCAGTGAGGTCACCTTTGGATATGAACTTATTAGGAGCAGTGCTATGTAGGGATGAAGCTAAATTTGAGCCTCATTCTCACGCCCTCCACCATCCCTGACAGGTGATGAAAGGAAGATCACCCTACCAGGTGCATCAAGGGGAAATACCCAAACATTTGCTTTTGCTATATCCGGGAAATTAACAGCCCCTTAAGAAAGTTACACAATGTTAAGTTGTTAAACGGACCTGAGATCCTAGTCACTGCTTCCTCCTAAAATAGGGTGAATAGAGTTGGAGGGGCTCAAGCCAATGGCAGAGAAAGAGGCACCATCCAAACCCCTTCCTGGTACCCTGAAAACATGAAGAAAGATATAGACCACCTGGTTCTGAGAGAGTGGGACCAGAGAGTCCACATTTCACACATACACATCATATATACATGCATGTATACATATATGTATATACACATATAGAGATAAACATTTCTCTCAAAGATGACACATATGTATATAATATGCACATATTTTATATCTTTTTCAAGGGAGAAGAGGGGTGTAGGTTTGACATATGATTTCTTTGCTATAGGAAACTTCCAGTATGGAAAATCCCTCCACCAATGTAGATCAGCAATTTGTCTATAAATCATAGTTTCCAAAGGTCAAGCAGTATGTATCAGAGGCAGATCTTCCTAATCCTAGCTATTCGCTATGCCACATTATCTCCAAGGTAAAAAAGAAAAAAAACTAGAAAACCCTAATAGATTTGTTATCTAATTAATGTGGGTATTACTTCCAGCTAGGTGGCACAGTATAGTGCCAGGCCTTGGAGTCAGGATGACTTCTCTTCCCAAGTTCAAATCTAGCCTCAGACACTTAGTAGCTTTGTGACCTTAGGTAAGTCACTTAACCCTGTTTGCCTCATCCGTTACATGAGCTGGAGAAGAAAATGACAAACCACTCCAGTAGCTTTGCAAAAAAAAAAAAAAAAAAAAAAAAAAAAGGAGTCATAAAGAGTTGGACACAACTTAACAACAATAAAAAATTACTTCCAATTCTGAAGATAACATCTGTTTATGCTTGTCCATCCTGTACAGCTTCCATTCATTTTCTTTCTTCTTTTTCCCTTTTCTGTCCTGGACCTGTGATTTCACTGGTTAAGGGAATTCATTATGAGGAAACTCCCTCTATCAGTTCACACTGACATCTACACTTTAAAGAAATGTCCAAGGTACTGAGAGGTTAAGAGATTTGCCCACAAATCCAGTAGGTATAGGAGGGATCTCTTGGACCCAGATCAAAGAGCATAGAATCACATGTACAGGTTTGGAAGGGATCTTAGAAGACATCTAGTCCAAGTTTCTCATTTTACACATGAGGAAATTGAGGCACAGAAGATCACACAAGTAGTAAATGGCAAAACCAGGATTGGGATCAAGATTGTCTGACTCCAGATCCAGCAATCTTTCCACTCTGCCATGCTAGTGGTGCAGGTCTTCCTGTCTCAAAGGCCATGCTGCCTTTCATAGAGAAATTTAATACGCAGAAAATGTCCTCGCTAATATGTACTAGCTAAATCTGAATATTCTTTCAGTTCATCAGTGGCTGCTTTTCAATCCAAACAATCTGTACTCCTCCCTACACTGCCTTTCTTCCCTCCTCGCTGCCTCCTCCCCATCCCTCCCCCACCCTCCAATTAAAAGCCACTTTGGCTAAATCTGCAGCTTACGGAAAGCCAAGAACCCATGCTCAAGCACTGCTTGGGAAAAAGGGTCATTTCATATGCATAGAAGCCGTATTGTCACCATGGTACATAGCATGGTATTCTTCACATTTAATTGGTTGGGTAATAAATGTCTCCCTCCTGGGGAATTAGGCTCATGCATGCCAAACCAGAGGGCCTTCTTTGCCCACCCACCCCCCCATTCTTTTAAACTAAAAATCTGGCAACCTGGTTTCTCCAGATGTGAACATCAACCATACATAACTCGGGACTCTGATGACAACCAGTTTTTTTAAAAAATACTTCCCTGACAGGATAGACCCTTTCCCGAGGGCTTCATTTGCATTGTGACTTGTAGATGGTTAATTTCAGGCACTGTTTTAACTCTTTCCATCAAGGTATAAGTTTGCACCCAGGGCAGACTACTGTTTTCCTGGAAACATGATCTGTCCATTGCATTTTTTTTTCTGTAAGCTGTGTGCTTTTCTTTTAGATATTAAAGGGACAAGAGAGGGAGAGAGAGAAGAGATAAAGAGAAACAGAGAGAGACAGGAAGAGAGAGAGAGAGAGAGAGAGAGAGAGAGAGAGAGAGAGAGAGAGAAAGTAGTTTTTATTTTCCATTTAGAGATAGACTAGACTAGACTTTGGGGACCTTCAGTATTTTGCCAGCCCCAAGGAACACTTTAACTTTTATTAATTTTCTGTTTTTCCCCTAAGAAGTGCTGGACTCTAATGTCACTTGATTGAATTGAAACAGGCCCACCTTTTTTTCTACTTGGAAACTTGGAGGTTAGAAAAGTCACAAGCACCAATGTGGAGATTTTGCCTCAAACAGAAGTGTAGCCACTATAATTCCTCATCAAATACTCCTCAGGCCCTTGAGGAGAAAGAAAAAGTTGGGTAACTGGAAATTTGTGAAATGAACATTCACATCAAGGAGGAGTGGTATAAAATTTGGTGAGGAAGTTATTTTTACTGCTTCAAAAACTCAGGTGAATTATTTCTTGGCCAGTTTTTGAACATGGCATAGTATGGTGGGAAAAGGACCAAATCTGGAGTTAGAGGACCTGAATTCAAATTCTGCTTCTTCTGTCTGTGTGCCATTAAGAAAGTAATTTAACATCTCTGGATCTCATTTTCTTTATAATACAATTGACAAATGAGTACAGTAGTAATATTAACATTCGTGTAGCACTTTAAGGGCAAAGTGCTCTGTAAATATTATATTATTTTATTTTCACTATATCCCTGGAAGGCAGATGCTATTATGATGCCCATTTTATAGATAAGGACAGTGAGGCAAACAGAGAAAAAATGACTTACTTACCCAGGGTCCCACAGCCAGTACGTTTCTGAAACTGGATTTGAACTCAGGCTCCTGATGCAAGGTTCCATGATTATGTAAACATTATGAAGACAGTTTGAAGACAAATTAGTCCACTGCCCTAGAAAAGCCTGGTGTCTGAGACAAGAGATTGAAACAAATTATTAAGCACAAATACAAACACAAATGCACATTAGATTTGAATAAGTCTAGGTGATAATATTCCACAGGATGCTCTTTGTTAGGACTTTAGGGTTTTAAGTGTACTTGACACCAAAGTGAAATATTAATGATACAGCCTTTGCTTACAGATCATTTTGTAATCGATTATTTTATAAGTAGTCTTTTAATGAAGTCAATTATTTTAAGCAATTTTTCCTAAGTAATCTTTAGAATTTTTTTAACAAAAATTACTGCCTGCTGTGTTTCATCCTTCTTTGTTTCAAGATGCTATAATCTTGAAACATGATCACTATGGTTCCAAAGATACAATCCTCCCTTGCATGCCCAACATTCCCGAGGAGAGAAATGACATCGTTCTGCTGGTGAAAAAATCTATTATGATTCTATTTGTGAGTAATAAAATGTAAGGTCCTAGAGAAGAGGCCAGAGACTATTTCCTACATATGATTTGTCTTAGTGTCCTGTACATAGCACAATGCCTTGCCCACATTCAATTCAATGAGCATTTCTTAGGTACCTACTATGTGCCAGGCATTGTGATAAGTGCTTTGTATCTTAAGCACCTAGCAGAGTGACTTCTATGAACTTACATTTTTTTCTGGGAGAAAACAACACAAATAAAGTCAGATTATATACAAAGAAGATATTAAAAATCAGATGTGTAGTGTTAATAGCTCTTAGAATCCTGAGCTCCATTTTGGGATCAGCTCAGATGCTACCTTCTACAAAAGTTCTTCCTGATCCTCATGATTGTTAAGCATTTGTGTTATTTGACACATCTGGTCCTCACAGGAAGAAGCATATGTTTTATTTCTTTGGTGTTTTGAAAAGCCTGTAGAATGCTAAGGAACACTGATAACACAGATATGGGAAAAGTTTAGAAATATGAACTAGAAATACTTAAATCTTTTTGAATTTCAAGTGTCTAAAAACTTTTTAGTGTCAATTGACTGGCGTGGCCCTCCTCCTCTTAACCTCTCTGCATCATTTGTTATTTCTGAGCACTTGCTTTTCCTACATCCTTTCTCTGTAGGCTTTTATGATACTACCCTCCTCCTACCTATATGATAGCTCTTTATCTTTCGTTTCCTTCACTGGGTCTTTGACCCACCAGCATGGCAGAAGGAGTGACAGTCAAGAAAACCAGAAGGTAATGGAACTTGGCGACATAAAAGCTCAAGAAAATCAAGGACAGGATCAAACAGGTCCTGATAACACCACACAAGGCATCACTAGCTGATAGAATGTTGTCTTGGCCCAAAGTATCTAACCAAGAACTAAGGGTGGCAATACTAGTAAACAAGAAAACATCGAACAAAATTAGTACTATGGATCAACAGACACCAAAGGCAATAGTTAGAAAAAGGCATAGTCTCATTTGTGTATTATACTTTCACAAAAATTGACCATCTGCTGAGGCATAAAAACATCATTCACAAATGCAGAAAAGCAGAAATATTAGGCACATGTTTTATGCACTGTAGCAACATAAAAAATTATAACCAACTAAAGGTCTTTGGAAAGATGACTCCAGCCTGAATGGGTAACTAAGTCATTTAATTGTAAAGAAGTCATAGGTCAAAGGACAACTCATAGAAATAGGCAATTTCAACAAAGAAAACAATAACAATGAGCCACAATAACAAAAATGTTGGGATCCAGCCAAAGCAATCCTTAAGGGAAAATTGCTATCTTTAAACGTTTTCATCAACTGAAAGAACATAACAATGAATTGGCTGCATGACAGAAAGAAAAGCAAGGAAGGAATGAGGGAAGGAAGAAAGGAAGGAAGGAATGAGGGAAGGAGGAAATGAAGGAAGGAAGGAGGGAAGGAGGAAAGGAAGGAAGGAGGGAAAGAAGGAAGGAAGGAGGGAAGGAGGAAGGAAAGAAAGAAGGAGGGCAGGAGGAAAAAAAGGAAGGAAGGCAGGAAGGCAGGAAGGGAGGAAGGAAGCAAGGAAAGAAGGAAGCAGGGAAGGAAGGAGGGAAGGAAGGAAAGAAGGAAGAAGGAAAGAAGGAAGGAGGAAAGGAAGGAAGGAAGGAAGGAAGGAAGGAAGGAAGGAAGGAAGGAAGGAAGGAAGGAGCGAAGGAAGGAAAGAAGGAAGAAGGGAAGGAGGGAAAGTAGGAAGGAAGGAAAGAAACCCAAACAAAAAAAATTCCGACAAAGAGATGGGGAAAAACTGGGGAAATACTGAATTGCTAAAACTAAGAACAGTTTTTAAAAAATAAATTGACAAATCATTTTCTAATCTAATAAAAAAGATGGAAGGAAACCAAATTTGAACTCAGGTCCTCCCGACTCCAGGGCCAGTGCTCTACTCACTGAGCCACCTAGCTGCCCCTTTCCCAGTATTCCTAATGTACTAGCTTCCATCTGAGAATATCCTCAATTTATCCTGTACATATTTTGTTTGTAAATTGTTGCTTGTATATTGTTTCCCCCATTAGATGGTGAACTCCTTGAGGGCAGGAGCTGTTTGGGTTTTTTGTTGTTGTTGTTGTTGCTGTTGTTGGGTTTTGTTTTGTTTTGTTTTGCTATTGTTTTGTTTTGCATTTGTTTCTTCTGGCCCGAGGCCCACCTGCTGGGAGGAATTAAGCAGTGGATTAGAACAGGAGTGTAAAACCTGCTTTGCCCTGCATGGATCTGGGCCGGAACCCTTCTTGGGGGAGAAGGAGCAGTGCTGTGGCAGAGCCTGCTGTGTAGAAGTAATTCCAAAAACAGCAGCACAGCCCCTCAATCTGGGGACAAAGTATTCTCTACTCTATAAGCAGTTGTACCCTGACAAAAAGCTCAAGGGTCAAGTAGTTGGCTGGGAACATAAACAGGCAGCAAAAATAGACTCAGATTCAGACTCAGACTTTGGAATCTTTCTTTGGTGACAAAGAAGACCAAAACATACAGCCAGAAGAAGTCAACAAAATCAAAGACCCACATCAAAAGCCTCCAAGAAAGATATGAATTGGGCTCAGACCATGGAAGAACTCAAAAAGCATTTGGAAAAGCAAATTAGAGAAGTAGTTGAAAAATTTGGAAGAGAAATGAGAGTGATGCCAGAAAACCATGAAAAACAAGTCAATGACTTGCTAAAGGAGACCCAAAAATACTGAAGAAAAGAACACCTTAAAAATACACTAACTCAGATGGCAAAAGAGCTCCAAAAACCCAATGAGGAGGAGAATGCCTTGAAAGGCAGAATTACCCAAATGGAAAAGGAGGTTCAAAAGACCACTGAAAAAAATACTACCCTAAAATTAGATTGGAGCACTTGGAAGCTAGTGACTTTATGAGAAGTCAAAATGTTATAAAACAGAACCAAATGAATGAAAAAATGGAAGACAATGTGAAATATCTCATTGGAAAAACCACTGACCTGGAAAAAATAGATCCAGGAGAGAGCATTTAAAAATTATTGGTCTACCTGAAAGCCATGATCAAAAAAAAAGCCTAGATATCATCTTTCAAGAAATGATTCAGGAAAACTAACCTGATATTCTACAGTCACAGGGCAAAATAGAAATTGAAAGAATCCACCAATTGCTTCCTGTAAAAGATCCCAAAAAGTAAACTCCTAGGAATATTGCCAAATTCCAGAGCTCCCAGATCAACGAGAAAATACTGCAAGTAGCCAGAAAGAAACAATTTGAGTATTGTGGAAACACAATCAGGATAACACAAGATCCAGCAGCTTCCACATTAAAGGATCAAAGGGCTTGGAATATGATATTCCAGAGGTCAAAGGAGCTAGGATTAAAACCAAGAATCACCTACCCAACAAAAACTGAGTATAATACTCCCGAGCAAAATATTGACTTTCAATAAAATAGAGAACTTTCAAGCTTTCTCAGTGAAAAGACCAGAGCTGAATAGAAAATTTGACTTTCAAACACAAGAATCAAGAGAAGGTTGAAAAGGTAAACAAGATAGAGAAATCATAATGGATTTACTAAAGTTGAACTGTTTTGTTTACATTCCTATATAGAAAGATGATGTGTGTAATTAATGAGACCTCAGTTTAGGGTATCTGAAGGGAATATACATAAATCTATATATAGATATAGGTATATGTATAGACAGAGAGAGACAGAGAGAGACAGAGGGCACAGGATGAGTTGAATATGAAGGGATAATATCTAAAAAAATAAAATCAAATTAAAGGATGAGAGAGGAATATATTGAGAGAAGGAGAAAGGGAGAGATAGAATAGGGTAAATTATCTTGCATAAAAGTGGCAAGAAAAATCAGTTGTATAGGAAGGGAAGAGGGGGCAGGTGAGGGGGAATGAGTGAATCTTGCTCTCATCAGATTTGACCTGAGGAGGGAACAACACACACACTTAATTGGGTATCTTACCCCACAGGAAAGAAGGAGGGAGAAGATAATAAAAGGGGGGACAATAGAAGGGAGGGCAGATAGGGGGAGGAGGTAATCAAAAACAAACACTTTTGAAAAGGGGCAGAGTCAAGGGAGAAAATTCAATCTAGGGGGATAGGTTAGGAAGGAGCAAAATATAGTTAGTCTTTCACAATATGAGTATTGTGGAAGGGTTTCACATAATGATATGCATGTGGCCTATGTTAAATTGCTTGCCTTCTTAGGGAGGGTGGGTGGGGAGGGAAGAGGGGAGAGAATTTGGAACTCAAAGTTTTAAAAACAGATGTTCCAAAAAAAGTTTTTACATGCAACTAGGAAATAAGATACACAGGCAGTGGGGCATAGAAATTTATCTTGCCCTACAAGAAAGTAAGGGTAAAGGGGATGGAGGGGAGTGGGGTGACAGAAGGGAGGGCTGACTGGGGAATGGGGCAATCAGAATATATGCCATCTTGGAGTGGGTGGGAGGGTGGATATGAGGAGAAAATTTGTAATTCAAAATCTTGTGGAAATCAATGCTGAAAACTAAAATATTAAATAAATAATAAAATAAAAAATTTTTTAGAAATGCTAGAAAATCCTCTATTCATTTAGAGGTCTATTTTCAAGGACTATACTTATCTTTGCAGAACAAGTTATTCTTGGTTTATGTCTGTATCTCTTACCTTTTGGTATATTACATTCCAAGATCTCCTATCATTTTTAATAGAAGCTTTCAGATCTTATGTCATCTTTACCATGATTCCCTGATATTTGATCCTCTTCTTTCTGGAAGCCTGCATTATTTTTTCTTTGATGTGTTCCCTATACATTTGGATTATGACATTCCTGGGACTTTTCCATTTGTGGTGCTTTGTGCAGGAGGTGACTGATTGAGTCTTCCTATCTTCATTTTGCATTTCATTTCTAATAGATCTGAGAAGTTTTCATTTAGAATTTCTTGAAATATCATGTCCAGGCCTTTTTGGTTTAATAATGCTTTCCAGGGAGTTCAATGATTCTTCAATTATGTTTTCTAGATCATTTTTGTAGGTCAGGATTTTTTATATCAGATATTTCACAATTTTTTCTCTTTTAAAAATCATTCTTTCTTTCAATTCATTACCTTATAGCACAGTAGGATGTAAGCTCCTCATGACAGCAGTGGGTTAGGTTTGATTTTGAATTATCTAACACTGTACCTTGTGCAGAGTAGGTGGTTAAGTAAATGTTTTTGGAGGGGATTGGATCAAGACACAGGTCCAAAACAGAATTGTTGGAACTGAAACTCATTGCATTTAATTATTATTTTTCCATAATAATCTACTCTTTTTCCTACTTAATAATATTATTTTTTTCTGATTACATGTAAAGATAGTTTTCATCATCATCTGACCTTGGTGTAGTTTAACCGAATGGGCACTGGCCAAATGTGTCATAGCCATTGACTTGAGTCCACAGAAGTGCCAGAAATACTTCAAGTGCCCATAATTTCCATTCCATTCCACTGCCTTTAACATTAATTGTTAGCATCTTTATAGCTCTTTAAGGTTTGCAAAGTGTTTTATAAATATTATCTCATTTGAGCTTCACAATCAGCCTGGGAAGTAGGTGCTATAATTATTAAGTGAACAGGAATTTATTAAGTGCCTACAATGTTCCAGGCACTATGCTAGGCAACAGAGATACAAAGACAAAAGTAAAGTAGTCCCAGCCTTCAAGCAGTTTCTATTCTGTTAAGGGGTGTGTGTACATCTGGAAAGGGGTGGAATGGTGGAGAAAACAGGTACATAGCAAATTAAATACAAAATGTATACTAAGTCATTTTCAAGGGAAAGCACTAGCAACTCGCAACCACATGGGAGTCAAGATAAACTTGTTGTTAAAATTGTTGCTTGACCTAAGGTTTGGAGGAAGCTAGGGATTATTTGAGTCAGAGTTGATGCAGGAGTGTATTTCAGGTCTGAAGGACAATGTATAGAAAAGAACGAAAACAGGAAATGGAATGTCATTAGTTTAGGAATTTGTTCCACCAAGCAGCCCATCTATACCTTAGTAAATTAATTGCTTGCCAGGGCCACACAGGGAGCAGATGTTGGAGGAGAAATGTGGATGTAGATCTTGACAAAGTCATGTCCAACACCATACATACATCCACTCTCTAATGTTGAAATGAGGCCAGTATAAAATTACCTTTCAGAACTTTGGTGTTTTCCATATTAACATCCTAACTGTTTATCATGAACACCACACACAATCATTTTACTATTATATTTTTATTTCTGTTCTATCTTTCTTCTGGAGAATTTAAGCCTCTTTGTTGCCATATGCTCTTCTCTTAACTTTTCACAAAAATATTATCCTCATTTAATGCTACCCACTATCAATCTTGCTTTCAGCATTATTACCACCTTTGCTGATTTTTTTTTGGCATTATCACGAACTCTTTCATTGTTATTCCAAATTGTAGCTTGTGATTCATCCCAGTAGGAGCTGGAAGGAAAGATGTTTTGAGGTAATTGCCCTTTAAACTAAAAGACTGAATTCTTCTCTCTCCCTAAAGACAATAGAAGTCATACAGGAAACAGCTTAACTTGGACCCTATCCTGGGCCTTCTGTGCTCTTTCTAGTTCCGCTCAGTGATCTCACCACCTCCCTGGCACATAGTAGACACTTAATAAATGCTTATTCCCTTTCCCCCCTCCCCTCTTCCCTTTCATCTTCATACCATTTGCTGTCCTCCTTGTCTAGAATGCTCTCCTTTCTTCACTCTGTCTCTAGGAATCTTTGTTCTCCTTCAAGAGTCACCTCAAGTGTCATTTTTCATAAAGTTAACAGGTGTTAGAGAAGGGATTCTAACTAGGTCCTAACCACAGAGCTAGTGTTTTTCCCCTGTATAAAAATGCCTCCCATTATAAAAAATGTCTTACATATAACTTTATTATGTCTTTAAAAGGAATAGCAAGTTGCACATAATAGATTTTCATAAGCAATCACCTTTTTATTATAGTATGTTATGGAAATGCTTGTTTTATTCCAAAAATTAAAAATGAATTAAAAAATTTTAAATGCCTCCCAAATATAACATTATTATTATTATTATTATTAGGAAGAGCAGCATCAGCAATAGCACCAATTGCTACTACTAATGATAATAATAATATTAATAATAATAATATTAACAGTAATAATATAATCACCTTGGCTTAGATTCTATTTACTGGCCATCTCGATTCTAATATAAAAGCCTTCAGAGTTTTTTATCCCAATGCTAGTCTATTTCTTCTAAAATCTATCTTTTAAACTCTGTCCAAATAATCTCCTAACTGCACTATTATGCACACACCACTCCTCTGTTCAGAACTCTTGTGTCTCTTTATAACTTAGCAAATGAGATATAAACCCTGATGCTAGCATTCCGGGTGGCCACAAACTGAATCCAACTTCTCTTTCCTGCCTTACCTCTTCACATTCTTTATGTTCTAGGCGAATAAGATTACTATCTTTCCCATGTTTTCATCCTATCTTCCTCTTTCTCTAAAGATACACCATACCTGGAATAAGCCTCTTGCTTCCTCATCTCCATCTACTGAAATCCATCCTCTGACCTTCAAATTTCAACTAAAGTACAACTTCCTTTCCGCAGCCATGTTATAACAACTCCCCCTCCCCCTACTGCCCTGCCTCCATCACCTCACTTTTCTTGGACCCAACTTTTGCTCTTATTTGATGTCTCTTTGTATCCCACCTATTTAGTTATATCTTTCCCTTTTATTAATACAAGCTAGCCAGTTATTATTCTTAGGCTGAAAATTCCTTGAGAACAGGGCATGGGTCATATCGGTCTTTGTATCTCTAGTGCCTAGTATAATAGGAGCTAAATAACTGCCTGTTGAAATTACAGTACTAGGTCTCAATTAGTGGGAACAACAAACCCCCACAAGTGGTCACCTTATTCAGATTCACATTGCATTTTTCCATTGGGCTGGAACCAATGACCATATTTTTTTTTCATAATGATAACTTTGAATAGTGTAAACCTGGATATATGTGACCGCTGCAGGAGAATTTGTTGTTCACACAAATCAGGCACTTACTGTAATTTTGACATTATAAGACAAAAGTAATTTCATCATATAGGACATGTATCATATATCATAGGATTCAGAAGGGACCTGACACATCAATCAAAGAAAGTCATAGACAGCATGGTCCAGTGGAAATGGTGCCAGATCTGGAGTCTGTGGAACTCATTTCAAATGAGCTCAAGCTCATTTATTCACTACCTGAGAGACATCAGGCAGGTCATTCCATATCCTCAGGTTTCAGTCCCACAACTCTAAAATGAGAGTTGTACTAGGTGGTCCATAAGGTCCCTTCTGGCTCAGAATTTTAATATAGTCCAATGCCCTCAGCTTACAGATGAAGAAATTGAAACCTACAAAAGCTCAGGACTTGCCCCAGGTCACACCAACAGTCCCCCCTTCTCCTCTGACAGGGCCACCACCTTGGACATCATCCACCTGAACTACGGCAGTGGCCATCTGGTTGGTTTCCCCGCCTCAAGTCTCCCCCCACTCCAGACCACCCTCTGCTCAACTGTCAAAGTGATCTTCCTAAATTGTGGATCCAACCATGTTGCTGTCCTAGGTCAAAGCAGATGGTGGCATAATTAGACCTGGAGACTGAAATACCTGGGTTCAAATTTAGCCTCAGACACTTACTAGCTGGATAAGTCATTTAATCTCTACTTGTCTAGCTCCCTCAACTGAGCACAATAGCCCTTAACTCTTAGGATTATTATGAAGATCAAATGAGATTTTTTTTTACAAACAAACAAACAAACAAAACAGAGCACAGCACAGTGCCTGGCACACAGTAGTAACTATACAAATGCTTACTTCCTTCTCTTTTTGTCTACACTCACCTTCAGGACCAAATATAAAATCCTGTTTGCCATACAAAGCTTTTCATAACCTATTTTCTTCCTACCTCTCCAGACTTCTTACACCTTACACACACACAGTCCTCAAGTCCCCTACAATCCATTGACACTGGCCTCCTAGCCTTTCCTTAAACAAGACTCTTCATCTCCAGACTCTGGGTATTTTCTCTGGCTGTCTCCCATGCCTAGAATATTTGCCTCCTCATCTCTGCCTCCTGGCTTCCCTGGTTTCCTTCAAGTTCCAGATAAAATTTCACCTGCTGCAAGAAGACTTTTCCAACCCTTCTTCATGCTAGTATCTTCCCTCTGTTGATTATTTCCAGTTTCCCCTGTATGGATCCTGCCTGTACATAGGTGTTTACAAGTTGGCTCCTCCACTAAACTGACAGCTCCCTGAGAGTAGTGACTATCTTTTCCCCTTCTTTATGCCCCCAGATCTTAAGGTAGTGCCTAGTACATTATAGTCATTTAATTTGTGTTTATTGATTGACTGACTGGACCCAGTTCCTCTGACAGATACCATTGCTTTTCCCATGAAATAGAATGACATATGAAGCCTATGTATCTATAAGAACACTGCCTTTGTCTGTTCTTCCTCCTATCAGTTTAAAGGCCTTTTCATACTATTTGGAATTTTGAAAACCTTAAGATGGAGACAGGCTCCTGCCCTTGTTTATGGAGTAATGGGAAAATTACACCCATCGCTTTAGTGCATGTTTCTTTATGTAATCTCTTTCAGCTATCACGTGTTTTATCCTATGAAAACCACAGCATCTGTAACCACTTACCATCCAGAGCACTTTGCCGAGTGAGTTCAGTCCTGAGTACACTGAGTTACTTTGAAAGACAAATAAAACAACCCATCTATGGAACCTCTGTATAGAAAACCTATGCCCATTGAAGTATTTCAACAACTTAATAAGGTGCTACTTTCACATGAAACAATGCGAAGGAAGGAGGGGGATAGCCTTTAAATATGAAATATAAAAATCAGCAGATTTGCTTAAAAGCCTCAATCCAAGACTTTATGAGATCCTCCAAACCCCTGCTCTGCCTTAGTTTAAAAAGGACATGCCTTCTTCTAAGTGCCAGCAGCTCCTAAACATTGTATGCATTTAATTCAGAAGCTTAACTAACAGTCCTATTCCTACATCCAAAGTCTATCATTTAGAATCTATTTAAATTTCACTTTTAAATCCTGCTAAAGTACAATGGAAGCATGCTCTAGGGACCAGGGCTAAACTGTTTACCTCTCTGAGTTCCTGCTAAATTATAGATGGAGGAAAGGAAAGAGGAGAAACTTTAGATTGGTCATTTTTTTTTTCATTTGGTCACATGGTTCCCTAAGGTAGCACCTAGCACGTAAAGTTCAAGATTCTTAGTTTGGCTTTCAAGACCTTCCACAATTGGGCTCCAAACAACTCTCTAGCCTCATCTCTTGCAAATATCCTCCACATGTATAATACTCTAGAGAAACTGGTCTATAAATATATGCCAAACTTTCCTGTATTTGCCCATGCCATCTCCTATGCCTTAATGCCTTTTTCCTCCACCTGAAATACAGCAACTGGCAAGTTTGTGTTGTATTTTAAAATGTGAAAAGTGCTTTTCATTTCTTATCTCATTTGTGCTTTGTAACAACCTTATAGAGCAGGAACAATAGCTACTATTCATTGTTGCTATTGAGTCATTTCAATCATGTTCAACTCTTTGTAACCACATTTTGGGGTTTTTATGGTGAAGATACTATAGTGGTTTTCTATTTCCTTCTCCAACTCATTTTACAGGTGAGGAAACTGAGGAAAATCAGATGAAATGACTTTCCCAGGATCACATAGCTAGTAAGTATCTGAGGCCACATTTGAACTCAGGAAGATGTCTTCCTGATTCTAAGACCAGTGCTCTCTCCACCATGCTACCTACCAACTAGTTAACCCTACTATTCATACTCACTTATAAATTAAGAAATTAAGTGTTAGTAAGATTGGCCATTACTGGGCCATTATTACATGGTTAAGTGGCGCAATAAGAATAACACCTATTCAGAGTTCGTTGACACATAGACTAGGCTAGTTTTTCCCTAAAAGGTAGAAAAACTGTCCTGGAGGTTTGATTGACTGTGTCAGTGCTTCTCAAAACATGAGCCCTGAAATTCTTTCAGGAAGTCCATTTTATTTTAACAATAATACTAATACATTTTAATTTCTTACATGGTAAATATCAGTAAGTATACCCACATAAAGAAAAGCTTTAATATGATAAATATCACTAGATATAATCCATATAAACAAAACTCTTCGGGGTCTTCAATAATTTTAAAGAGTGTAAAGGAGTTCTGAAATCAAAGGTTGACAATCTCTGGTCTCAGGGAATAAAGATTGAGCTATTGACATGGTTTGCTGTGAAGTCTGGGGCATGAAAAGGCCAGCCCATGAGGAGTCAGTGACTTTGAGGTTTGACAGATGTCCCATGGTCTCACACGTCAGCACATTTTTCTAAATAAAGGGGTTTGGGTAAGGAGACAAGGAGGCTACACTGTATCCTGGCTGCTAAGGCTAAGTAAACTACCCTTTGTTAATTGTTAGATGATCTACAAATATTTCATTTTGTTCCAATTCCAAATATTCAAGAGTCAGGTGAACTGAGTCAGGTCTGGCTCACATTGGTATGGAAAAGAATTCTGGGTTTGAGGTCAAAGAAGACACACAAGTGACTTGGCAGAAGGCATGGTGGCAGAACCAAAATTTGAACCCAGGTCTTCTGACACAAGTCCAGCACTCTTCCTATGCTACCATCCTAACAATCTCTTCTTCAGAATTTTCACCACACATTTTATGGACTTTTCATCCACTTATCTTTACTTTCAAGTTCAATTTCATCTATAAAATGGGAGCAATAATATTTGCCTCCCAGGGTTGTTGCGAGGATCAAATGAAACAGACAGGGAGACAGACAGACAGACAGATAGATAGATAGATATGGTAGGTAGGTAGGTAGGTAGATATATACATACATACACATACATAGATATAGATGCTGTATAGATGTCAATATAGATAATATGGATATAGAAGATTTAGATATCAATGATAGGGATATATGAATTGGTTTGTAAACCTCTAGAGCTATATTATCGTTGGCTATTTACCTTGTTGAAGTAATCATGTACGTTCTTTTCTTCAGTCTGCTTATTTTGCTCTGTTCATCATCCCATTTTTCTCAAAATTCCCCATACTCATCATTTTTGCTACAAATTGATATGATTATATTGAATTATCAATCAATAAACACTTATAAAGAACCAACTATGTGCCTAGCATTCATCTAGAGTGGCCCAATCTTCCCCAGACATGGCAAAATCAATAAAGAGCCAGCCTCAGAACCATTAAGACTTGTAATTAAATCCTCCCTTCTGACAGAGTCTGGCTACGTGACCTTGAGCAAATTTTTTAATGACCCAATGCCCCCAACACTTTACCATCTTGACTCTGCCTGTACAGTCTTTGGACACCCAAGCACTTCCAACTAACCAATCTTATATGTGTAACTGCCCCTCATTAGAATGTAAATTCCTTGAAAGCTAGAATTATCTCATTTTTCCATTTGTATCCCTGGAGCATTGCACTAGAAACATAGTATTTAAAGGCTTTTTCATTCATTCGTTAATCCGTAAGGTAAAAAATGTTAGTCTAATCCAAAATGAGGCATAGATAATTTCCTATATATTTAGCTGTTCTTATCAAAAAGGTAGTCCTTCCCTCCAATAAATTTATGTTTTTGCGTTTATCGAAGAGTATACCACTCTTTTCAATTGCATCTATTTCTGGCTTATCTCATCTTATTCACTTTCCATTTTTTAACCAGGACCAGCTTTGAAGGATAACTTCTTTATAATGCAATTAGCACTCTAATAATGTCATGTTCCCTTCATTGATAATTTTTCTTATTTCCCTTGAGATTCTAGAGCTATAATTCTTTCAAATAAATTTGCTATCATTTTGTTTTGTTGGAAAGTATTACAATGTTAGCTTTCTTGGTATAGAACAAAACTGGTAAATTCATGAGGATATTGTTATCATATTTACTATAGTAGCATGGTTAATCATATGCAATGAATATCTCTCCAATCAGTTTTCTCTTTGTATATTTTTCAGAGTATTTTGTAATTGTATTTATATAAATCTTACATTTGTTATTGTAGGTTAAATCGAAAATGTTTCATGCATTTTGTAGTAATTTGAATGGAATTTCCTCTTTTGTCAGTTCTTCATGGTTTTGCCAATCTTGTATAGAAATGCAATTAATATTCTAGGGATTTATTTCGTATCTTCCTACCTCTTTCAAGTTATCAAGTCAATTTTTTCAATGATTCTTTTTTAAGTACGCTATAATGTTATCTGCAAATAGAGTTTTGTTCCTTCTTGGTCGATGTTCCTACCTTTAATTTTGTTCTTTTGCCTTATTTTTCTAGCTAGAATTTCTAAAACTAGGTCAGACATAAGTTGAGAGAAGAGACCTCCTTGTAATAACCTCTGTTTGTAATAGAAAACCTCCTGGTATTTACTTCTCTGTTGCAAGCAATGCCAGGTCATTGATTTAGAATCTGCTTTTTTTTTTTTTTTTTTTTTTTTTTTTTTTGCTCTACTGAGGAAGAATCCTACCATGCGGATGTCTTTTAGAGTTTTTAATATAAATCAAGGGCATGTTTTATCACAGGCTTTTTCTGAATCTATTGAAATATTCATGTGGTTTTTGCTAGATTTGTTGTTTGTATGAGTAACTGTGATGTTTTCCTAACTTTGAAACATTCTTACACCTGTGGTATGAATTCCACTTGGTCACTATGAATTATTTTCTCTATATATTGCTATATCCACTTTGTGGCACGAGAATAAACCTGACTTGTGAAATGCTATGTTAAAAGAGTAGACGTACAAAGCTAGGAACTCTCAAGGATGACTGAAGTAATGGATATGGTTTGTGTTTTCCATGGATAGAGTAGCTAACTATAAGATGAGTTGACACCAGTAAATTAGCCTCTAGAAAATGATTTTTTTAAACATTTCAACTGAAGAAAGGTGATGAGGTTGTTAGCTGATGTTAGATCCAAATCACGAAGATTTCTTCCTAATGGATGGGTTTTTTTCTGGTTACATTAATTTCATTCATTCAAAAGCACTTTAATTTCATGTAAATATTTATTGTTTTCATTTGTAACTATATCCTTTGTTGATAGCTGAGTGATAGAGTGCCAGGCCTACAATCAAGAAGCCTTATCTTTCTGAGTTCAAATCCAGTTTCAGATACTTACTAGCTGTATGACATTGGGAAAGTCACTTAACCTACTTTGCCTCAGTTTCCTCATCTGTAAAATAAACTGGGGAAGGAAATGACAAACTATTCCAGTATCTTTGCCAAGAAAACCCCAAGTGGGGTCAGAAAAAATCAGACATGACTGAAAGATGACTGAACAACAACAAAAAATGGTCTTGCTTGGTTAAGAATGTACCCCTTTCACATATGTTTGTGATCTCTTTTAATTTTCTTGTTATGTTATCCTTAATATTCAAATCATGTATCAATTTTGAGTTCATCCTGGTATATTATATATGATACATATTGTAAGATGTTGACCTAAAGCATACTTCTTCCAAACTGATATCTAAGTTGCCTCAAAATTCTTATCATACTTGGAATTCTTTCTTAGATAATATACGTTTTAAGATATATCAATCGCTAGATTAATGAGGTCAGTTATTTCTGATTTTTATTTATCTAGTCTGTTCCATTGATCTACCCTCCTATTTTGTTTTAATCAATCCCAAATGGCTTTGATGATTATTGATCTTTAATATAATTTATAGTATGAAAGTACTACTCCCTATTCATTTCTATCGTTGCTTCATTATTTCCTTTGATAGTTTAGATATTTTTTGTTACTCCAAATTAATTTGTAATTATTATTTTATTGAGATCTATAAAGTAGCCCTTTGGTAATTTGATTGGCATAACACTAAATATGCAAATTAAATTCAATAATATTATCATTTTTATTGCATTGATAGGGATCAACCACAGATGCTGAATATACCTCCGTTTAATTAAATTGTTCCAGGCTTTGTTAAGGTGTGGTTTGTAATTTCATCTTTATACATATTGGCTGTGTTTGGTAGATTGACTTCCAAATATCCAAAAGCTGAAGGGGACAAATGGGGCATTGGAACACAAGGTATACATGAAGAGAACAGAAGAGGAATAACTGGCACTGAGTCCTTTTCTTCTTTAGAGAAATCCTAAGTAAGTTCTCTTTGGGAGGTGAAGTCAACATTCAACAAGTTACTCCTTTATTCAACTATGCTGGCTCTTCACAGGAAGTAGAGTCCAAAGTGACAGTTAACTGGGTAGGCCCACAGCAAAGTATTCATTAACTAGCAAGACTGAGAGATCCATCAAAGTCATCAGAAGTATCACCAGCAAATGAAGTCAACAGCAGTAGCACTGAGTATGGCAGTTGGTACAGCAGCTGAGCTACCTGCTTGACCCAGACCAAAAGTGAAATTGGAAAGGGGGTGGGGGTGGGCCTTGGTAGGAAAAATAATGAGTTCCATTTTGGACATGTCAAGTTTAAGATGTTTATGGGAAAGAGGTAGAGTCAAGATGGTGAAGTATCAGGAAAAAGCACATCTTCAGCATTCCTCCACCATACTTCTTCCACAAAGCTCTAGAAAAAAATGTGCCATGGTTAATTCTGATCAGAAAACTCAAGAAAAAGTCACTGTGAGTCCTTTTTTCCATACCAATTAAGCTTAGAGAGACAGAAGGGTCTGTGGACCCTAAAGAATAAGGTCTGGCCAAGAGTACATCTCGTGTGGGACATTCCGCACCCAAGAACTGAAAGAAAGCCAAAACTGGGTACCAGGGCAGGAAGAACTAGAAAAAGAAGAGACCTCCAAGGTTCCCTGAACTAGCACAGGATACAGGAACTGGTGGGATGTGGCATCTCTATCACTCACTACATAAACCCCTCCCAATTAAACCAAAATAGAAATCTTGAAAACTAAAAAATCAATTAACAAAATTTAAAGTCATTGAATGAAAGAATAGAAGTAGAAGCTAATATTTTTAAATAACAAAATAGATATCAACTATCTTTGATTTTTTAAAAAGGAAAACTAAATTGCCAGCACAAAAAGCTGGAAACATAAATTCACAAGCAATGAAGGAGAAATAAAGGAAACTATCAGGAGCTAATTCAACCAACTCTATGCCAATAAAATTGACAATATATCCATTACCTTTTTATAGATTCATTTATTATTGACCTATATCTAGGGCATAATTCCTGGGGGAGGAGGGAGGGAAGGGAAGGAATTAATGATTACTGGGGATATAGTTTAGTCTTCCATCTTGTTGACCATATTAAATAGAAGTCATATATACATATATAAATCTTAAAGGACTGCAGAAATGTCAGCTATTATTTAGCATAGGGAATTATTCCTCTATTTAGACATTGTCCAACTACTATCATCATGATTATAATTTGCACAGCAAAAAATCCTGGCAAAATACAGATAATTCAAATTCAAACAACTAATTCATCTTAATATATAAATAATTCAACTGAAAGTATTTGTAGGCCATAATTTATTCAGATGTCTGCTCTCAGGATATACTTAATTGGGTGCTGATGTACAATTTATGAACATTAGAGGAAAGTAAAGGAAACCAATCAGTCAATTTCATTTATCAAATTCACGTTACATGCCAGGTACTGCATAGGTGCTAGGGATGCAAAGAAAAAAATTTAAATAGTCTCCGAAAGGGAAACAATATAAACACATATAAATACATAACAAAACACCCCCCAAAAATATGCAAGATAATTTTGTGAGTGAAGGCAGCAGAAGCTGGGGAAAGCAGGAAAGGTTTCATAAACAATGTGATGTTTGAGCTGAGCTAAACTTTGAAAGAAACTTGGAATTCGAAGAGATAAAGATGAAGATGGATTGTATTCCAGGCTTTGAAGATTGCCAATGAAAAGGCATAGAGAAAGAATGATAGAGTATCATGTGTGAGGATTAACACAAAGGCCAGCTTGGCTGAACCACATAGTGTATGAAGAAGAATTATGTTTAATAAAGCTGGAGACATAAATTTGAGCCAGATTGTGAAGAGCTTTAAAAGCCAAACAAAGTAGTTTATACTTAATTCTGGAGATAATAGGGAGCCACTGCTATTTCTGAGTCTGAGCAGGAGAAGTTAGTTGATCAGACCCCTACTTCAAGAAAATTATTTTGACAGGTATGTGGAGGATGAATTGTAGAGTGGAGATAGTTGAGGAAAGAAGACCAAATATAAGACTATTTCTGTAACTCAGATAAGACATGATGAGGCTCAAGGTGTTAACCATGTGAGGACAAAGACAGAATAGATGCAAGAGATATTATGGAAGTAAAGTCATTAAGACTTGATGATAAAACATATATGAAGGGTAAGAGAGAGTATTTTGTTGAGGATCACTCCAAGGTTGTGAATCTATGTAATTGTCATTTGTCCTTCATTTTTCAAAGAGGACCAATGCTGCCATACATGATGTCTTCACATACATGTGAATTGGATTTAAGCAAAGCAGAATTGGACAAAGTCATCAGCCTCTCTCTCTTTTCCTGAGTCACTGAAGTACAGTAGCAGGACAAAAGTCAAAATGACTGGTGATACCCCAGATGCAGTAGATGACCTTGGTGTCTTCAATGTCTGATCAAGCTTTAAGTGCCCCACCGCACCTGCTTCAGCCATCTTCCTGGCCTTCAGAATAAAATGTTCTCATCTGCCCATTCCTCCAAGGAGAATCTTCATATGCTTGGAGTAAACATCCTTCTAACACACTGACAGGTTTGAAGACCATCAGTTACCCTCAACCTGGTTTAGTTGATCTGGCAAGACAGTTTACTGGGGCATGGCTACTGCACATGCTTTGGTTTCTTGAAGCCACAGGTGAGAGTTCAGTGAAGGTTTACACCAAAGGTAGATAAGCAGCCTTGAAAAGGGCTCAGTAAGCCCTCACATCAGAGGTACCAGTCCTCCCTGAACATCCCATGCACCCCCGCTTCTGTGATAAATGTGATATACCTTTGATAGGAATAGACAAGTTCAGAAGAATTTGGGGAGGAGAGAAGATGATATAATCAATGTTGAACATATCAAAATTGAGATATCTATAGGATATCCTGTTTAAAATCCATGCTAGGTATCGGGAAGCTTGATACTGAAGCTAAGCAGACAGTCTGGGCTGGATATATAGATTTGGGAGTTATCCACATAAAGAAGGTAATTAAGCCTATAAGAGTTGATCAGGTCACTAAAAGAGAAAGAATTTTGGTGGCCTGGTAGTTCCATGATTCTTTGAGTGTTAACAGATTTTAAGATCTTTATATATCTCTATTGATGTATATTGAAACTTTTCGATGTTTACCCACATCATATGAATTCTGTCCATGTCCACGTCCATGTGCTAATAAAAAGGCTTCCCTGAATCCTCCACAAAGGGTTCTTCTTGCAAAAGGCACCTAGATGACAGATGGAATATTGTCCCAAAGGGGTGGTTAGGTGGTTCAGTGGATAGAGCACCAACCCTGGAATCAGGAGGACCTGAGTTCAAATCCAATCTCAGACACTTACTAGTTGTGTGAACCTGGGCAAATCACTTAAGCCCAATTGCCTCCAAAAAAAAAATAAAATTAATAAAATTTTAGAATGTTCCCAGGAGTAGAATTTTTTATTCATCCTTTTAAAATATAGTACATTTCTTGTTTTCATAGTCAATAATGAACTGTATTTAAAAAGAAGAAAGAGAAAGGTGTTTCTTCAGTTAGACTTATCTAGTGACACCCTCGAGTGACTTATAAAGTCAATTTATTTAACAATTTTGAAATTCTGACCACAGTTTAGAAAATATAAGAATTTGTCTGATGATTATCATGAAGTGGTATAAACATATAGTTGTACATACACATGCATTTCTGCATGCATATACATGACATAGCTTATAAAAAAAAACACCCAACCACATATGGTAAATTAAATGAGCTAACTAAGCACAGAAGGGCTTTTGGACACATTTCAATAGAGTAAAATCAGCAAATGCTCTGAGTTATAACGAGTTTAAAACTAACTCACATTTTATTAGAAAGACCAAGTGCCAATCAACATTTAAAAGGGAATGGCCCCAACTCATCTGCAAATACTCAAAGTTTATTTCTTAAGAATTTTAGCAGTTTCAATGAAAATCTCATTTAATTTTCTCATCTTGCTTTGACTAAATTCTAGTAGCACTTCTGTCCTTCCGCAAACCATGCAAATCAAATGTCTGTGTGCTAATAAAAAAGGTTTCTTCTCCCATTTCAGGTGATTAAAGAGATGTGAAATACATATACTAACTATATGGACTTGTTAAAAATTTTAAAAAAATCCTCCATTGAATATGCCCCAAATGTGCCAAAGCTATAAAAGGGCTGTGTATTTTCATTACAGACTTAAACATAGACTAAACGTGAAGTCAGCATTTCCCTCACTTTAAGGAGCAATGATCGGATGGGAAAGAAGACAAAGAACAAAATAAAAGTGACCATTTCTTAGTTCCATCCACATGGCCAACCCAACCACCTAAGGTGAAGCTGAGGTCTATTTGGAGACCTAAACTGCCTGGTTTGACTTTACTGATGCAATATCACCTGCAAAATTGCCTTGTTTGAGGTGAACATTGACAGAAGTGTCCTCTAATGAAATCTCTGTTATTTATTGGTCATTAAAGCTGCTTTGAACAGTTGATTGTCTCATCTCTAGGAAAATCTAGGTGTTAGAGTCTGAATCCTGCCTCAGACAATTACTATCTCTGTGATCCTGGGCCTCAGTCTCAGTTTCCTCATTTATTAAAATGGGGATAATAATATACTGGTACGTTGTGCATGCTTGATAAATGTTTATTGAATTAAATTGAATTGAATTGTTGTGAGGATGAAATGACAAATACATGTAAAATGCTTCACAAATCTTAAAGCTCTATATAAATGGTAGGTATTGGTATCATGATGAAGATGGTGGTGGTGGTGGCGACAAAGATGACAACGATGACAATGATGATGATGATGATGATGATGATGGTGATGATTATGGGAATCGGACCTATGATTTCACTTATGTAAGGAATTCTCAGTGAGATATTTCTTCTACCAATGCAGGCTGGCACTTTACTCCAATTTATACTATTAGAGAGTTGCCTATACCCTTGAGAAATGAAATTATTTGCCCAGAATTACATATCCAGCGTGTGTCAAAGGTGTCTCCAAGCATACCATATAATTCAGTACATTTATCTTCTATAAAATTGTTATGGCATCAAACAAGAGAACAAATAATGGTGATAAGACTAAAAGCTGTGTGCCATGATAATTAGGCCTATTTTTTTTACCTTTTTTTTCCAGTTTAACTGTGCCCAAGAGGTCTCCAAGAACTCTAGCAAATTCTTTTGGTTATTAAGCTTTCACTCAAAAAAAAAGTCTGCAGAATTCCTTTGACTCTTGAGCCTACTCTTCCATGTTAAAAGCCTCCTGAGAATGTTAAAGTGAGAGAGAAAAAATGACTCAGGAGACCAAAGTAATAAAGAAGGTGAGTTAGAAGGGATTCATCATCACAGATTCAGAATGAAAATAATTGGGAAGGAGAGAAAGGAGTTCCATGGGGGAAATACCATGAAATACTTCAAAAGGCAAGCCTCCTGAAACCCCTTGATTCAGAGATAAATAAAAGAAAACCATCTAGGCTCACAGTTGTATATTGATTAAGTATAGTCTTACATGTTCATTTGGGTCTCAGCACTCCCTTAAATGTCACAGAGATAATGAAGATGGAGCCCCCATCCTAAAGCACTGGGCAAACCACCTCCATCATGCCCAAGGAAGGGAACACCTGCCTCCTAACTGGGTGGCCATACTCCATAATAATGGTAACTCAAGCCAAGGATGAATCTGTCAAACAAATAGCTCTCCTTCCAACTGTGAACATGTTCTACAGTTAAAGATGAATAAGTTATTTCTATGCCAACATTTTTATTATGATTTTGACCCTTTTTTGTTTTTCAGTTGCTACTAGCAACAATGTATAAATAAAATATGGTTCCCTAAAATTAAATAGTAATATAAGCTTTCCAAAGGAAACAAATGCAATGATAAAAGACTTTAATAGAGAACCAGATATGATCAGTGGATCAAATAAATAATGAAACAGAAACAACTTTAGCTTAATTGTTGAGTGAAAATTCAAATTCAGACTGAACAATATGCTGTGTTATTTCAATGAATTAAGGCCCTCTCACCTTAGTTACTGGGCATCTCCTTTCTCCTACAGAGGCCCTTAGGCTGATATTTCCAGCATTTTCTTTCTTTAAAGGCTGCTACATGTATTGGAGAACATAGTTAGCATAATATAACATGGAACAATTGGGGTTTTTCCCTAACATGCTGATGAGAGTAGGGGGAAAAGCTTCCCCTTCAGCATGGACCCATGACCTATTTCCCTGGCTTTCTAATTCATACCTAGCCCATTATCTCTAGGGTCCAACTGCCAAGGCACTTCTTTCTGTTCTTACCACTGCATCCCTGTGATAACCTGTCACTCTACCCTTCATTTCCTACTGGGAATGGGATCATCATTGTGCCAGAGGGACACAGATGAGCAACAGACTGTAATTTCTCTTGGTGGAACCATACTAAAGGAAAACCATCTTACTACCAATTGATTTTTCTTCAGGCTCAATAATTCTTGTGTTTGGGAGTAAAGGGGGCAGTGGGGCGGGGCAGATATTTTCAGGAAAGGTAAATCCTGGGAACCCCAAAGTTATAAGGGGAGTGATGGTACAGGAGAAATGAATCTCTATAACATCTCTGTTGGGTACAAAAGAATAAAAATAATAGGCTAAAATGTGTACCCTTCCTTGTCTATGATCCTGCCAACAGAGCCGACCAAAGAAGAAAAGCTTTGGCACATTGGTTAGAAAGCTATTTAGCTAGAAAGGTTCTAAAGTCATGTTCCTATTGGGCTGGGATTGGGTCAATGCTTTTAGGCTCGGTGACTTTCTCCTCATATTGAAGCCCATCCCAACATCCTCAGAACCTTAGTATAGCATTCCATGCATTGCTATGGCCCCCAAATTCACATTGGAATATCATCTTCTAGTGGTAAATGTCTCTAACTCTGCCAGGTTGGACCTTAGACAACAGTCATGGTGTCTCTCACTGCATGGTACTTTAATCCATGCTACAGTGGAGTACTGGCTCAAGAGTTAAAGGACCTAGTTCCCCAACTCCTCCCTCCTTCATTTAGTAGCTGTGTGGCCTTGGGAAATCACGTAGCCTCCTCAGCCTCAATTTCCTCAAATAAAAGATTAAGTATTTGGGCAAGATACCCTCCAAGATGTCTTCCAGTTTGGTAGGACCTGTCTCAGACACTTGGTAGCTATATGACCCTGGGGAAATCACTTAATCTGGGTTGCCTCAGTTTCCTCATGTGTAAAATGAGCTGGAGAAGGAAGTGGCAAACCACTCTGGTATCTTTGCTAAGAAAACTCCAAATGGGGTCACAAAGAGACAGACAAAGACCCATTTAAATTTGAGTTCTGGCTCTGCTGTTACTGATATTGCAATCTTGGGGAAGCCATTAAATTTATCTCACCCTCAATTTCCTTATTTGTAAAATGGAGGTGATAATGATTGACATTCCTAATTCAGTGCCAGTGTGAGGATCAAATGAGATAATGTACATGAAAACATTGTTTAATATTCACGTGGCTCTTTGAAGGAGTAAAGTGTGCTGTCAAATAGTAGTTTTTGTTCAGAAGATAGTATCATTTAAATGACAGCAGTTGATATTATCATCATAATTCTTTCAAAGCTGAAACAATCTCCAGGTCTTAAGGGGCATGTGCAATAGGAAAGTAAGGAAATGCTGGTCAGGGTGATGGACATCAAGGACTCTCTGTGATCTCTTTGGTAGTTATGAAGATCTGATAGAAACCCTGAAACATTGGCCACTTGGGATCTAATGCCCTAGCTAAGGTGATGTAGATGCTCCTATAAATCGAAAAAATGGGTAAGGTAGAATAAGATTGCAGATTGATCTCATCTGGAACTATCATGATAACTAGATTGACACAGAAGACAATAGAGAGAATGGAACTTCATGTTCTGGTACCAAAAGAAGGCATGATATATTGGTACAAATCAGAAAAACCAACACTCTTTTTGATTGAAATGTTTTGAGGCAGATGACACTAACTAATATAGCAGTGTCAATCACAAATCACAGCAGGCAAATAACAAATGCACATGAAATAGCCTGAAGATATGAATAATTTTATTCTGCATAATTATTTCCTCACAAGTCTTACCAGCTATGGGTGAGGACTTCATACTGCTTTTCATAAATGATATCCTCAGCACCAACTTATACAATAATATACTTTCCTGACTTCAGGAAACTTAACTGCCCCAAATAAGTAGGATGCCCCAAATAAGTAGATCTTCCTGATACCAGGCCCAGCCCTCTGTCTGCTGTGCCACCTAGCTGTTTTGAAACTGAGAAGAGTTGGTGGTAGCACAAAAGCAGAAGGGGAAACCAGTAGACCAAGTCCTTTTCCATCTCCTTCCTTAACTCCTACATAAAAGTTACTCAATACCAAGTCACAGATGTAGAATTGGGAGGGACCCCTATAGCAGTAAGGCAAAATTCATGACCTCAGAGAGGACCATGGGCATGCCTGAATGGTTTGGAATCACGAAGTATAAGGAATTCTCTAGGTAGAAGGCTGAGGAAGTATAACATTTATTTAGACTCCAGAGGATCAGATTCAAGGACCAATGTTCCCAGTTTGATATTGTAGCAATAATATTCCAAAACCCATAAGCCCACCTCACTGTAGTAATAAGGAAATTATAAAAAAATATTATAGCAAGGAACCAAGCCATACTGTAGCTTCCCCCTCGATGCTAGGGCCTCCCTATAACAAGATCACTCATGAATCCTAACTCTCCAAGTTCAGCACTCTCTCCTGCAGCTCTGCTGACTCCAAGTTCCTTGATCTCCACTACTCTCTCTTGTTTGGCACTGTATTCTCTGCACTCTCAATGCTGGCTCTCTGCTTCTGAATCCTGCAGCTCTCTACTGCTCCCAGTCCTGTTCTGTTGCTCCCAGTTCTGGGCTCTCTTTTTATACAGTCCTAGCCATCATCTGATTGACTAGAACTCAGGACGCATACCATTGGCTCTGGTCTTAGCAATTCCCCTTAGGGCCCTGAGGGCTTCATGCCTGCATCAATTTAGCACCTAGTAAGTAGGAGTTTGGGGCCTACTTGCAAACAAAGATATAATCAGGCCTTCCCACCTAGGCCTACCTGAGCCCTATTGAATGGGTTGGGAAGAGCTTTGATTAGATTAATACTACAACCCCACAAATCATTGGGTCAAAACTTTCATTTTACAGACGAAAAAGGTAAACATTAAGTGATGACCAAGGTCAATCAATCCATCCACCCACAGGCTTGCCTATATGCCAGGTACTCTGTTAAGCTCTGGTAATACAAAAAATAGGTAAAAGACAATCCATGCTCTCAAGGAGGTCACTGCCTAATGGGGAGACAACGTGTGGAAAAACTACATACATACAAGATACATGTGGGGGTAATCAACAGAAAAAACGCATGAGTATTAAGGGCAACCAGTAAAGGATTCTTACAGAATGTAAGAATAGACTTAAAGGAAGCCAGGAGAGGCAAGAGGTGGAGATGAAGTGGGAGAGAATTCCAGGCATAGAGGATAGCCAGAGAAAATGTCAGGAGTTAGGAGATGTCTTGTGTGAGGGAATATCAGGAAGAACAGGGTCACTGGATCACAATATATGGAGGAGAGGGCCTGGAGTTAGAAAGGCTCATCTTCATGAATTCAAATCCAGCTTCAGACACTCATTAGCTGTATGACCCTGGGGAAGTCACTTAGCCCTGTTTGCCTCAATTTCCTTATCTGAAAAGTGAGCTGGAGAAGGAAATGGCAAATCACTCCAGTATCAATACCAAGAAAAAATAAAAGCTGGATGCAACTGTAAAATGACTTCACAACAACAAATGATAAGAAGACTAGAAGTAGGAAGGGGCTAGGTTATGAAGGGCTTTTAAAGGCACAAAAAGGATTGTATATTTGATCCTGAAGAGACCAGGGTGACGCTGGAGTTTACTGAATAAGAGGGTGGTGAGCTTAGACTTATGCTTTAGGAAAATTGATTTGACAGGTGAATGAAGGATAGAATGGAGAGGGGAGAGATTTGAGGCAGGGACACCAAGCATCATTATTGCAATAGTCCAGATTTGAAGTCACACAGCTAGCAAGTATCTGAGGCTGAATTTGAACAAAGGCTTTCTGCCTCCAAATCCAGGACTGGAACCACCGAATCATGCTGAGACATACTGGAGGACCCCCTTGAAAACTGTTAATATGTGATAGAAACTAGTAGATTGCTCACTCTATCCATTTATTTATTGTTATATTATATTATTTATTATTCTTATTATTTATAATTATATCCTCTTTCACTGCATAATCAATGCCCTTCCATTCTCTCTCATCATGGATAATCTCATTCATAACATTTTTCTAAGGAAATCGTTGTTGTCAATATGCTGCAGGCAGCAATAATAATAATAACGTGTTTGCATTGGCCTTTAAATTTTGTTTATAGGAGATTATTTTGGGGGAGATTATCATTTGGGTCTCACTACAACCCTGTGAGGTAAATTCCTATTATACCCATGTAATGGCAAGTAAAGTGGGACTTTTTGTTACATTTTGTTTTGCAGTACTTTTCGGCACTAAGGCAATCAAGTGCCTTTGAGTCTTCTCTTTGTTTCAATCAAGAATCTTTGATTGAATGGAGAGTCTTTGATGATCTGCTTAAGTCACAGGAAGGCTTAGGTCACATGGGCTTAAGTCACATGGTTATGATGCCCTCTGACCCTGAAGAAGTGTATATATACTCTGAGGTTAGCATTTTGCTTGGAGTTCACTCACCGGAAGAGTGTCCTGTGATTTGACCAGAAGATACTCGGTAGTAGACGTTGGAGCCTCCTGGCTTTGAAAAACCCAGATATTGGTGCTTCTCCCTCTGGTAACTATGTATGTAATGTCTTGGTCAGAAGGCTAGAAGCCTGTCTGTTGATTTGTGTTATTTTGCTCTGTTTATATAATTTCTGCTTACAATTTCTGTTTGTATTTTCTCTGAAGTTCGGGTGCTGACTTTTTCTCCTGAACTAAGTGAATGATATATATATATGCTTAATTAAAGTGAGATTGTAAACTCCTTAAAGTTGCTTTCCTTAGAAAAGCAGATCAAAGAACCTGTGCTATCAGCCCTCCTGTGTACTGGTGATATTGGTCTTACACAGCTACAATACAAGTAGCATTGTTGTTACAACCCATCATAAAGATGAGCTAAGTACCCATTATGCCCATTGTAAAGATGAGGAAACTGAGGATCAGGCAGGCTTAAGTGACTTGCCAAAGGTCACATAAGCAAGAAATAGAGACAGGATATGAACAAAGATCCTCCTGACTCCAGTGCCTGTAGACCTTCCATTCTACCACTCTGCCTTTCTCATGATATTTACACCAATTATGGGCCTTTCCATTGCCAGGTCCTCAAATTGCTTACTTCCTAATGGCCATCTGAATAGGGTTTGCTGTGGTTGTCATTGTTCTTAGTTTGCTTCCAGACTGTTGTTTTTCACAACCTTGGTTTTCTATGCAACGTGAATACGTGAGCCCCAACTGTAGAATGTTACTTTATGTGTTAAGAAAAATGTTGAAATATTTCACAGGATGTTATGGAGGGTGGGATTTGCACCATAACAAGGGGAAAGGGGGAAAGTTGCTACCTTCCCTTGCTGCCTTTCTCATGGAATAAACAGGTGGGATTTTCACACCTTCTGTGGCACAAACCTTTATATTTACAATAAGATAATAAAACAAAACTTTCCCACCCAATCTTCTACTATGGAGTGGAGACTGAGGTGGTTCATAGGATCCTAGATCTAAGTTTGGAAGAAACCTCAGAAGCCATGTAATCCAGCTCCTCCTCCGCTCCCAATTTACAGATAAGGAAACTGAGATCCAGATGGTTTAAGTGAGTTTCCCAAGGACACAGGTAAGAAGCACAAGGGGCAGAATATAAATCCAGGCTTTTTGGCACTATTGAAGTCCAGGGATGCTGGGAATCTCAAAATTCAAGGGCAAAAGGCCAGGGTCTACCTCGAAAGAATTTGACTCAAGCCTTCTTTCAGTCAGAGATGAGGTTTATTAAAACACCAGCTGGGGTGGATAAGATTTTAAGAATCTGAGCAATTTAATGGGGGGAGGGACAAGATGGACCTTTTATACAGAAAGACTGTGGGAAGATCTGGCTGGGATCAAGGACTAGCTAAGGAGCCTGGGATGGGGCCAGGTGTAGACAATGAGGGCCACAATGAAAGGGTAGTTAAAAGGATTGTACTGGGATGGGTCAGGTGCCTCAGGCAAAAGCCAGAGATCCAGGTTCAAGGGATGAGTTCAGGTCCCCAAAACATGCTCTTTTCCTTTAAGGGGTGCAATGCAAATACTATCCCCATTAGCACTAGAGCAAAGCGTCTTTCCACCTTACCAAACGTTCTCCTAGTAATATTCAAAACCATGACAAGTTAATAGGGATGCCCAGCAATTGGGGAATGGCTGAACAAGCTGTGGTATATGAAGGTAATGGAATACTATTGTGCCGTAAGAAATGGGGATGATATAGACTTCGTAACAACCTGGAAAAACCTACACGACGTAATGCTGAGTGAGCGGAGCAGAGCCAGGAGAACATTGTACACAACCACAGATATATGGATTCCGTGAGGACCAACCCTGACAGACTTCACTCCTCTCAGCAACACAAGGTGCAAGGACAACTCCAGGGGACTCACGATGGAGAATGCTATCTCCATCCAGAGAAAGAACTGTGAAGTTTGAATGCAGATTGAGGCACACTACATGCTCGCCTATTTTCTTCTCTTTTGTTTTTGTTTTTGGGTTTTTTTTTTGGTTCTGTCTCTTCCTTCTCATGATTCATTCCATTGGTCATAATTCTTCTCCACAACTTGACTAGTATATAAATTAATTCAACACAAAGTTATACATGGTAGTTATATGAGATTCCATGCCGTCTTGGGGAGTGAGGGGGGAGGGAGGGGAGAAAATCTGGAACTCAAAATTATGTAGAACCGTGTGTGGTAAACTAAAAATAAAAAAATATTTAAAAAAAAACAAAATAAACAATGATTAACTTGAAAGATATTGCTAATTTGTGAGTACTATTTCTAAAATTTGAATTCTCAAGGAAAAAATAACAAATTTCAATATCACTTTGCAGACATAAACTAGTTTTATATTTAAAAGAAGTGTGTGAAAAATGATTTTTTTTAATAATCATTATCTTGGGGGCAGAGCCAAGATGGCAGAGTAAAAGCAGGGACTTGAGTGAGCTCCCCCCCAAATCCCTCCAAATACCTGTAAAAAATTACTCTGAACAAATTCTAGAGAGACATAACCTACAAAATGACAGAGAGAAACAAATCTCCAGCCCAAGACAGCCTGGATGGTCCCTGTGAAGGGTCTATCACACTGTTCTGGGAGTGGAGCACAACCCAGCATGGGCCAGGCCAGCACAGACCAGGTGGAAGCAGAAGGGTAGGAGCAGGCCTCAGGGCACTGAATCACTGAGCTGTGGCAGTTTCCAGACCTCTCAACTCACAAACACCAAAGACAAGCTAACAGGTGAGTGAGAAAACTCTGTTGGACCTGGGTGAGAGAAGGGTGCTGTCCAGCCCCAGCCCTGGGGCAGTAGAGGTGGCTGCAGCAGCTGCAGCAGCAGCAGCAGCTGTTTCTGGAGCTCCAGCCCCACAGACAGTGGGAGAAATCAAATGGCTGATTAGAGTGGGAGTGTAGGAGTCTCTTTGCTGGTGCTGAGGCAGGATTCTCTTGCTTTGCCCTGCTTCGATCTGGGTCTCAGTCCTGGTTGACAATCCTGGGGTGAGGAGTGCTGGTGTGGCAGAGCTTGTGGTGGCTGTCGAGAGAGAGTCCTTCTAGCAGTTCCAAGGCAGAAAAGAGTGCTTGAGGTCAGGAGAGGAGTAAACACCTCTCCTTGGGTCATACCACCTCAGAAGACTGAAATTTTATAGATGCCTACAAGTAACTCAGAAAACAGCAGCACAAAACCCCTGAAGTTTGGGATAGAGCACTCTCCACTCTGGAAGTAGAGTCATACCTTGACAAAGAGCTCAAAAGTCAAGTAATTGCCTGGGAAAATGAGCAGATAGCATAAAAAAATTCAGACTATAGAATCTTACTTTGGTGACAAAGAAAATCAAAACATGCAACCAGAAGAAGTCAACAAAGTCAAAGATCCTACATCAAAAGCCTCCAAGAAAAATATGAATTGGTCTCAGGCCATGGAAGAGCTCAAAAAAGATTTTGAAAAACAAGTAAGTTGAGGGAAAAAATGGAAAAGAAATGAGAGGAATGCAAGAAAATCATGAAAAACAAGTCAACAGCTTGCTAAAGGAAACCCCGAAAAATACAGAAGAAAATAACACCTTAAAAAATAGACTAATCCAAATGGCAAAAGAAGTCCAAAAAGCCAAAGGGGAGAAGAATGCCTTAAAAACAGAATTGACCAAAGGGAAAAGGACATCCAAAAGCTCACTGAAGAAAATAATTCCTTAAAAAGTAGAATGGAGCGAACGGAAGCTAATGACTTTATGAGAAGTCAAGAAATTATAAAACAGAATGAAAAGAACGAAAAAATAGAAAACAATGTGAAATATCTCATTGGAAAAACCACTGACCTGGAAAATAGATCCAGGAGAGATATTTTTAAAATTATCGGACTACCTGAAAGCCATGATCAAAAAGAAGAGCCTAGACATCCTCTTTCAAGAAATTATCAAGGAAAACTGCCCTCATATTCCAGAACCAGAGAGTAAAATAGAAATTGAAAGAATCCACCAATCACCTCTTGAAAAAGATCCCAAAAGTAAAACTCCTAGGAATATTGTGGCCAAATTCCAGAGTTCCCAGGTAAAGGAGAAAGTATTGCAAGCAGCCAGAAAGAAACAATTCAAATATTGTGGAAACACCATCAGGATAATACAAGATCTAGCACCTTCTACATTAAGGGATCAAAGGGCTTGGAATGTGATATTCCAGAGGTCAAAGGAGCTAGGATTAAAACCAAGAATCACCTACCCAGCAAAACTGAGTATAATACTCCAGAGCAAAATATTGATTTTCAATAAAATAGAGGACTTTCAAGCTTTCTCTGTGAAAAGACCAGAACTGAATAGAAAATTTGACTTTCAAACACAAGAATCAAGAGAAGCATGAAAAGGTAAACAGGAAACAGAAATCATAAGGGACTTATTAAAGTTGAACTGTTTACATTCTTACATGGAAATATGATATTTGTAACTCATGAGACCTTTCTCAGTGTATATATATATGCACAGGTGAGTTGAATATGAAGTGATGATGTCAAAAAAATAAAATTAGGTGGTGGGAGAGAAATATATTGGGAGGAGAAAGGGACAGATAGAATGGGGTAAATTATCTCACATAAAAGGGACAAGAAAAAGGTGTTATGATGGAAGGGAAAAGGGGGGAGGTGAAGGGGAATGAGTGAACCTTAGTCTCAGTGTTTTTGGCTTAAGGAGGTTAATAACATATACACTCAATTGGGTATCTTACCCTACAGGAAAATAGGGGGAAGGGGATAAGAGGGGGAAGGATGATAGAAGGAAGGACAGATTTTGGCAGGGGGTAGTCAAAAGCAAACACTTTTGAAAAGGGACAAGGTGAAAGGAGAAAATTGAATAAAAGGTGATGGGATAGGATGGAGGGAAATATAGTTAGTCTTTCACAACATGACTATTATGGAAGTGTTTTGCATAGCAATACATGTATAACCTATATTTAACTGCTTGCCTTCTCAAGGTGGGGCAGGGGAAAAGGGAAAGAATTGGAAACTCAAAGTTCTAAAAAAAAAAATGTTAAAAACTGTTTTTACATGCAACTGGGAAATAAGATATACAGGCAAATGGGGTATAGAAATCTATCTTGCCCTACAAGAAAGTAAGGGGAAAGGGGATAAGGGGGTGGGGGGTGGGGTGACAGAAGGGAGGGCAGACTGGGGAAAGTGACAATCAGAATGTATGCCATCTTGGGGTGAGGGGAGGAGAGAGATGGGGAGAAAATTTGTAATTCAAAATCTTGTGGAAATGAATGCTGAAAACTAAAATAAATTAATCTTTAAAAAATAATCATTATCTTGGAGACTCAGAGTTCCCCCAGCCCCTTCTTCCAAAGTTCAGTTGCTTATTCATAAAGCCCTTACTGATAATGTGATTTCTTTGAGTGTCCTCATCCTGGTCAAACCCTAACCGAAACTCAGAAGTGACTTAATCTAAGGTAGGGAGACCTATTGTGTTCTCCTCAGGCTTAAGTGGAGATAGATTCTTACCAAGGTTTTTCTCCTTTTCTACTTCCTTATCCAGATACCAACCAGTGTGGGAAATCTTTCTTAAAAACTTACCCAGGCTAAGATTTAATCAGACAGTAAAATAAACTCTAAGTTTGAGCTAATTGGTGTATTTCTGCTTGTTATGTTGCTCAGACTGGTCTGAGAAAATGTTGATTCTTCCTGTTGTCAAGACAGGTGATATGGAAATCGATGTCTCTTTGACCAAGATTTAGGTGACCTAAGTCACATACCCCAAGACTCTCATTTTAACATAACCCACCTCCCAATATCTAAAGCAATCAGAGTTGATTGGCTCCCCCTGGGAACACCTACTTTTCCAATGACATACAAACTGTGTACCCCAACCCCAAAGGGAGCTCAGTTTCAACACTGTAGCTCCATGTATATGCATACCACCCATTTTGAGAGAAATAAAACATGGGTGGACACAATCTAATTTGATTGTCTTTCTTTGACCAAATTCTCAGAGGTTGACAAATATTACAAGGATAAGCTTCTATTTGTAGCATGGGAGTTGAGAGTGAGTTAGTGGGTACTGGAGGAGAAGGAAAGAAGAAAGGAGGAAGGAAGGAAGGAAGGAAGGAAGGAAGGAAGGAAGGAAGGAAGGAAGGAAGGAAGGAAGGAAGGAAGGAAGGAAGGAAGGAAGGAAGGAAGGAAGGAAGGAAGGAAGGAAGGAAGGAAGGAAGGAAGAAGGAAGGAATAAAAGATGGAAGGAAGGAATAAAAGATGGAAGGAAGGAAGAAAAAATGGAAGGAAGGAGGAAGGGAGGGAGGAAGAAGGAAGGAAGAAAAGATGGAAGAAAAAAGAAAGGAAGAACTTTTAAAAATATACACAACAAAAAATTAGGGAATAGTAAAGAGAACAATTTTGTTGCAACTTTGATAAATTTATGTATTTTTTTAAAAGACTGTACAGAAATCTTGGTTTCATACATAATCTTTTTTCTCCTTTCTATATCAACATATTCATTTATGTTGGTGATTGTTCAGTTCATAATAAGAAAAAAAATACTTTAAGGCTATAAACTCTTTGAAACAGGGTTGATTGATAAAATACATATAAAAAGGCAAAGGCCTTGGGTTATAGGGTTAAAATCAGTAACTCTTTGTTACTAGGGAGACCATTAACATTGCCTTTGCCAAGCTTACGGTCAGAACATTGTGAAGTCCTGCTGTGGTGTGAACCAGCAGGCCCTCTCATCCCATCCCCACCCCTTCTATTAAATCTCAAAATAAAAAAAGTTCCTAATTTATTGTTGAAAACCATGTGCCAACTAAATTAATCATAACCATTAAAAAAGTAAAGTAATGGCTGGCGCTTGTACCTTCCCAGATGATGAGGCAAGGGGTTAAGACAAGGAACAGGACTGTGATTTCCCATCAGTAGAGACCCTCCTAATCAGTCAGGGATGATCGAAGGCTCCCTGGAAGGGCCGTCCCAACAGAATCCCCAACATGACAGCATAATAACTTGTTTCCATCACAATGTTTCCTATCAGAGAAAAAACAAAGTAAAACAAACCTGATTACCAAATAATAATTGATCCCAGAATTCAGAGGAGCAAGGCAGCCAAAATAGTCTGAACTTTTTCTACAAAATTAACTACAGACTAGGCAGGGCTACAATCCTGTTATCCAAAAATTCTTTTAAAAAATATGTTAAAACACACTATTGCTGTTACTTTCTTGCCCCATTGTCTGCTGGGCTGGTTGAGAGACTGGAAATCCCTAGGCATATTTCTTTGTTTCTAGCATCCTATTAGGGATTCAACAGTCTGAGGATCTCTGTTCCCTGCCAGCCAATGGGGACTCAGAGAGAAGAAAGTACTGGCTGAAATCTGTATAGGAACCATGCCAGGCAAAAGGTGGGAAGCACAAATTCGACGGCATTTCTCTTTCCCTAGTGAACAGGCAGCTTTGGCAAAGTCTTTTGGTACCAGGAAGTAGCAGATAGACGCAAGAACAGCCCCAGCCTTACAGAGCCCGGCTATGGCCTGCTTCCTGGTTCAGTCTCCAGAAAGACTGGAAGAAGGGTGGAAAGAAGTTGGAAAGAGACAAAGTTGTGGCAAAAGGTTCATTTACCCCAAGCTAGTGCGTTACTACTCAGATCTAAAGTTCCAAGATCATTCAATTACCCATGGAAGGACTGAAACAGAAAAAGGCAGAACAAGGCTTTAGGCCTGGGTAGAGGAAGCAAGGTGCTTATAACCAGAGCTGTAACAAATCATTCTTCCTCTGAGGGAATCCCATAAAACACTCCGCAGGTAGGCAGCAGGAAAGGCACCCTAAAATCAGTGCTTTAAGTCAAATTCAATGGCAGGGGAATGGAGAGGGGGAAGGTGATGAACCATAGGGAAAGACTTCAAGCCTTCGTATGATGAGTAAAGTGTGGAACTTAGAGTGAGAATACATGCCTCACACACTTACTAGCTCTGGCAGGTAGGAACCGCGTGGAGGGTTGGGCTTGGAGTCAAGAAGACTCATCTTTTTGAGTTCAAATCCAGCCTCAAATACTTACTAGCTATGTGACCCAGAGTAAGTCACTCAACTCTGTTTGCCTCAATTTCCTCATCTGTAAAATTAGCCAGAAAAGTAAATGTCAAACCATTCTAGTGTCTCTGCCAAGAAAACCCCAAATGGGGTCACAAAGATTCAGATGGCTGAAAAATGACCAAACAACAACAATATTGGCCAAATCACAATCTCAGAACCTCAGTATCCTCCTCTATAAAATGGGGATAATACCTACAGCACAGAGATTGTCAGGATGCCGTGAGATCGTCTGTGGAGGTACTTTGTAACCCTAAAGTGCTATATAAGTGAAAGCTATTTTTATAATTCTCCCTTCCAAAGACATTTACCTGTTGTCAATATCTTCTCGACTGCAACCATGAGGCTAAGATCCAGTTGTATCCTGGTGACAGCTCTGGAAATCCCATTTCTTACTGAGAAAGAGAGAGAGACAGACAGAAAGACAGACAAACAGACAAAGGCAGAGAGTATACATACACACATATGTATGTGTATATGTATGCATATTTATGTGTGTATGCATATGTGTGTCTATATACTTATGTACATATATATATATACACATGTAATTACTTCTAATCTAGCAAAAGTTGATGAATTACTCCTTCTACAACTAATTGGGTATAAATAACTACATAAATGTCATCCCACTTAATAGAAATATTCTGGACAGAGTAAAAATAGAAGAGTACCATGAGCTCTCCTCCACAAACTCCTCCAAATGGACCTAAAAAAATGCACCAGATGGAATCTTAATAGGGAAGTCCAGAAAAAGTCACAGCAAGTCATTTGTCTAGCCCCACTCAGCATAGAAAGACAAGCAGGGAAGTCTGTGGACCCTGGGGTCAGGTTGGGGCAAAAGCACACCAAGGGTATCACACTCTTGCACCTAGGGAGAGGCTGTGTGCCAGGGCAAGAGGAGGACCCAGAATCATACCTGCACACTGAGGTAGGGACAAGCATCTACAGGAGGTATTGTTACACTCTACCCATTTCTAGGTCACAAATCCATGGCAGAGTGAGAAAGGGGCATGTGCTGGGGAGTGGTACTCCCCAGAATACTGAGAAAAGAGGAAATTCAGAAGCCAGCAGCCACAGCAGGAGTTTGACTCAGACCCAATGGCCAGAGCAGGGTCTCATTTAAAGCATCTAGCCCAGCCGACAGAGGAATAACTAGAGCAGGAACCCTGGACCAAAGTAGAGCATACAATCCAGCCACTCTGAACCAGCAGAGCATTCCAACTGACTGAGAGAGGTGGAGTACAGGAGCACTCTACTCTTGTTCTGACCCATCCCAGGACAGCAACTTGTGGAGCTCAGTCCAGGAGGCAGAAATCAGACTTTGCCCTCAATGAGCCTGCAGGTTCCCATCCTGAGCTGTCCCTGAGAAGCTGGAATAACCCAATACTCAACACCCCAGTAAAATAGCAGTAGAATTAACCCACACCTTTCTTCCTGAAGTACTGCAGAGCTTAATCATAACATCAAGTCTGAAGTAGACTGAAAGTAAACTGAAAGAATGAACAAACAAAAAAAGAATACCATAATGAGCTATTATGATGGCAAGGACACTAATGACACAAACCCAAAAAAAGAGAATGACTCCAAAACATCTTCAGGAAAAGTCACAAAGAAAAATAAAGCTTGGGCACAAGCTAACTGGAATTCTTGGAAGGGGTGAAAAAAGAGATTTTTAAATATTTTAAAATGCTTGTAGAAATGAAACGAGAACAATAGAAGGGGAAGCAGAAAAGAAATAAGAGTTATTGAGGAAAGAATTGGAACAGGAACTAACGGATTGACCCAAGAGGTACAAAACCTTGCACAAGCAACAAACTCCCCCAAAATTCAAATGGATCACATAGATGCCAACAATTCCATAAGGCAACAAGAAATATGAAAACAAAGTCAAAGGCTGGGGGAAAAATAGAAGAGAACATAAGGTACCTCATAGCAAATATAACTAATCTGGAAACAGTTCAAGGAAAAAATATTTAAGAATATTTGGCTATTTGAAAGCCATGACTAAAAAAAAAGAGCCTAGAAAAGTAGAAATGGAAACTGCCAGAAACCCCAGAGCAAAAATTCCCAGGAACACCATAGCCAAAATCCAAAGCTTCCAGGTCAAAGAAAAAATACACAAGTAGTCAGAAAAAAAAAAAAAGATTTCAAGTGCTGAAGAGCCATAGTCAGAATCACATGTGATTTAGCAGCCACAACAATGAAAGAACAGAGAACTTGGAATATGATATTCTGGAAGGCAAAGGATACGTGCTTACCGTCAAGAATAACTTAACCAGCAAAACTAGGTACAGCGCTGTGGGGGTGGAGGTGGGGAATGGAGCTTTAATAAAAGGAAGAAATTCAAGCGTTCCTGATGAAAAGAACAGAGCCACAGAGAAACTTTGAAATTCAAACACAAGAGTGAAGAAAAGCATAAAAAAGTAAACATGAATGAACAGTGATAAAGGCTCAAACAAGGATAAACTGCCTATGTTCCAACATAAGGAAATAATACGTTTCTCCTCAGATCCAGGTCATGACGATTCATAGATGGAGCTTAATTAGACAAGGCCTAGGAGTGGTTTTGTAAAGTCTTGATGATCCTAAGAAAAGAATGGAAAGAGAAAGGAAGAAGAAAACATTAGAGGGGAAAGGAAAGGAAGGTTAGGAAAAATTATCCCTTATAATCAAGGTGCACAATTAGATATACGCCAAAGAGGAGAGTGTCGGGGAGTGGCTGCACTTGAACCTCACTCACATCTAAATGGGTCAAAAGAAGGAGGAATATACACACATAGAGTTGGGTACAGACATACATTTCACTCAACAGGGAAATAAGAAGAAAAGGAGAAAAGGAGGTGGGGGAGAGATTAGAGGGAGAATAAATTAAAGGAGAGGATTGGTCCCAAGTAAAACAAGCTCTAAAGAAAAACAAAAATATTTTAAAATCTTTTTACAAAAAGGATTTCTTGCAAATTTCTTACAAAGATGGAAATATGAAGGGGTGTCCATAAACTGAGGAATAGGAACACGTTTTTGCATATAAATGTGATGTAGAATTATGTTGATCTCTTATTGATACAATGACCATGCAGGATTCCAGAGGACTGATGATGAAGCGTCCTATCCACCTTCTGATCTAGAGGTAAAAAACTCAGAGGGCAGAATGAGAAAAATATTTTTTGGACATAGCCAATGTGGAAATTTGCTTTGATTGACTATACAAGTTTGTAATGGGTTTTTTCTTGTATTCTCAGTGTTGGAGAAGGGAGAAATTAGGAGAGAAGGATGGATGAGAATGGCCGATTAAAACAAAATATTTTGTAAAAAAATTAAAAATTGAGATATTTTGTTTTCTTAAAGAAATAAAGTGTGGTTTGAAACTTACACAAATTTTGGTAAGAATACACACCACATGATTCATGTTCCGAAAGGTTAAATACTCTAGATTGAGCTCCCAGGGGTCAGTGACAAAGCAACTTCCAGAATTTTGGTCATGGTAACAAAACACTTGAAACCATAGACTTTATGATTTGGCAAGTATAGCTTAGCGTGTGTGCGTGTGTGTGTGTGAATGTAACTCTTCATGGGAAAAATATTAAAGAAACAGGCTGAGCAGATCTCACTGCCACACAAAACTAAATCCAAGGACACACATGCTCACATACAGTAGGGCTCATACACTACATTAAAAGCCAGATGTAGAATATAATAAATCCAGGACAGACACTTCCAAAGAGATAATTAACATTGTAAAACATTCTAGAAGTTGATGTGGACTGCACTGCATCCTTTCAAATACTCACTTTAAGCAGTCTCACGACTTATTTTGATTGTCCTTCCTTAGAAATCTCTGGGAGATCTTCGGAAATACATCATGCTGGTCTTCCCAAGCTTTGCTCGGAGCTACAGACATAGGCAGGGTTTTCCTTTCCCAGGGCATTTAGCTTTGACTTGCTATAAGTAGCTACATGACCCAATAGTATCAGCAAATATTTATTGAACATGGGTGTGGCACTGGATGCCTTGGCTTCAGCACTCTTTAGATGTTAAAGTCACTACACAGCTAACCCTAACAATGACACTCTCAAATGCAGCCTGTTTAGAGATGTAATTCAATCTTTTCCCAGAACCTTACACCAAGACTGTCAGACAATAAAAACTGAGAAAGTGATGCATTGTTTGAAAAGTTATATCTTTTCCAAACAGAAATTTCAAACTATGGATTTAACTCTGGGAATGCTTTTAAAACTAGTGGAAATACATCTCCTTACAAAGCTATGTGTTTTGTGATCCAAAGGTAATTTTGATTCAGAGAATCAAAATTCGAGAGTTGAAAGAGACCTTGTTGCTCATCTAGTCTAACTCATATTAGACAAAGAATCCTCTTTAAATCATACCTAGAAAGTAGTCACCCAGGCTTTGCTTTGAAGGTCTCCAGTGAGAGGAAATCCACTCCCATTATCTTTGAGGCAGACAATTTCGGCTTGGGAAATCTCTCATTAATCCGAAGTTTTTTTTTCCTTAAATCAAGGAAAAATCATCCTTCCTTTAACTTTCATTCATTGTAATACCCACACTTTAATAGGAAGACTAAGTTATGGCAGCACAATGTAATGGAAGGCATAATGAGCATGGTCAGGAGATAGGAACTCTCTTCTTACATCTTGCTCTCCCTACTTGTGCAACCTTGGCCAAATCGTGAATCACTGGGGTTCTGTTTTCTCATCTATAAAATATAGGGGTTGAATTTAATAACTTCTCTCTCTCTCTCCCATACACACACACACACACACACACACACACACCCCTCTAACTACAGGGTTCTATGTTCAAATTATTTCTGTCAGGATGTTGAGATGACTCAGCTGAATGCCAAGTCTTCAGTGGATCAGCTTTGGACTTTGAAGTCAGAAGATTGATTGTCCAATTGAATCAGGAGCCACATAACTAGGCCAGCTTCAAATGACTACAGCTTAGCCAGTATATGAATCCCAGAGAAGTATGGTAGAAAGGATAGGCAGCTAGCCTCGGAATCAGAAAGGCATAGGTTGATGTCCTGCCTCTAATACATACCAAACCTTGTGACACTGGTTGTGACATTGGTCTACCTCATCTCTCAATGCCCCTGCTAACTCTAAAACTATATGATACTGAGCAGTTTCTGGTCTGCATTGGCAGAGGGCATTTCCTCACCAAGTTTCAAGCAGTGAAATCACAGGTCTACAAAAAATTCCCCACTAAACAGATTCAACTGCCCAGCTCAGCAAGTCAAAATGCTCCTCTCTTCAAAGAGGTCCCATACTTGCACATGAGCACTAATGAAAATCAACATGAAATAATCACTAATTTAATCAGAACATTAGTTAAATGTGGTAGTCAACATTCTGGATAACTAGCCAATCAATTCACCTGTCTGATTTTATATAGTGTTTTACATGTAGATTTTCTGTATTGCTAGACACTGGTTTAGGACCTGAAGTGTTGTTAGAGCCATCCTATTCAAATCCCTCCTTTTACAGAAGAGGCAATCAAAGCACAAAGAGGTTACATAACTTGTCCAAGGTCACCCCAGTAATGTCAAAGTCAGGCAGTCAACAAAAAAAGTAAAAGACAATCCCTGCCTTCAGGGAGCTTACAGGGGAGATACAACATGAAAACAATTATATACAAACAAGATACAGAGAGGATAAACTGAGATTTCAACCCATATTGCATATATACAGCATCTGATCCAATTCAACTCAAAAAGCAGTTATTAATTGCTTGGTATTTCCATGGTACCCTGCTGGGTGTTGCAAATATACAAACAAAGCAAAAATGTCTCTTCCCTCAAGAAGCTCATATTCCGCCTCAACTGCCACTTTTTCCTTAACAGTCTATTCATAGTGGCTTCTCTGACCAGAGAGATCTCCAATAAGGATTCTTTTGACCCTTTCCTGAAATAGCATGTGAAGAAGTCTTTGGAGTTTTCATTCTTCAGTCATTTCACTTGAGGGCAACTCTTCATGACCCCATTTGGGGTTTTCTTGGCAAAGATTCTGAAATAGTTGGCCATTACTTTCTCCAGCTCACTTTACAGATGAGGAAATTGAGGCAAAGAGGGTTAAGTGACTATCCTGGCATCACACAGCTAGTAAGTGTCTGATTTAAACTCAAGTCTTCCTGACTCCAGACCCAGAGCTCTGTCTACTATGCCAGACCAATACAATGGCCATACACTACTATTGAGCCATGAGCATCATCTGTACAAAATACTTCATTTGGGTGAATTTACACTGAAGGAATCATACTGTATTGTATTGCATTAAGAATTCCCTTAACTAATGCAGGGAGGCATCTTCTATACAGATTATTGTCTTAGAAAGTTGACTAGTACAAAACGAGTCAAGTCACCACCACACCCCTACTCTATGCCAGGTGCTGTGATAAGTCCTGGAAATAAGAAAGAAAGGCAAAAAAGATTGTCCTTTGCCCTCAAAGAGTTTACATTCTAAAAATAGCTTGCATTTTAATAAGTAGATAGAAGGCCATTCTAAGAAAGGAAGTATAGGAAGCTGGGAAGACCAGGATAGGCCTCCCAGTAGGTAGGACTTGCCAAGAGTTACATAGCCCATAAGTGTCAGGGATAGGACTTGAACCCAGGGACTTTTTGCATATGAGATAAGCAGTTTATCCACTAACCCCCTCTGCTGGTAAATAAAGAACTTTTTGTACTAAATTTGGGAAAGAGAGTAGGGATGTGGTATGATAACAAGATCTCTCAATTGGAATTTTAAGACCTAGGTTCAAATCTTGGCTCTGACACTTGGAGGATCATAGATTAAAAGCTTCAAAGGACCTTAAAAGCTACCTGGACCAAAATCTTTTATTTTCTAGATAAGGAAAGTGAGGCAACCTATATTTTATCTACTGTTCTCCTGGGGAGAAGAAGAGAGCGGAATTATCTCAATAGTCTTATATCGTGTCTGTCATTTAGGGTATTTCCTCAGCCAGTGGAGAATAATTAGTCTGGGTAAAATGTTCCTGGAATTTCAACTCGGGGCAATCATTCCAACCCAGCACTTCTTTGTTGATGGATACAGCAGCAGTTCAAAGCTATTCCTTGGGGGAACCCTAGAAGTGCTCACAATGAATATGACTTTTCCAATCTCTTCTAATCAAAGAAAGTGTTTGTTTGTTTTCCAGCTCTAGGAAAAGACAAGTAAGGGAAGTAAGATGGATGAACAAATTTAATATCAGAGGCAAGAAGAGAAGAAGTCTACCATGATGGGAACTGCTGGTGCAGCTGCAGAAACAGTCTAGCGTCTGGCCTAAACCTGTGGATTTCAGGCCTGTCGGCCCACAAAGGGATGGTTCTCATAAGGCAGCTGGCAGTACAGTGAATAGAGAGCTAAGCCTGGAATCGAGAAGACCTGAGTTTAAATCTGGCCTTAGACACTAGCTATTGTGACCCTGAAAGAAAGGAAACAAGCATTTATTAAGCGCCACTATGTGCTAAGTGCTTTACAAATATTGTCTCATTTGATCCTCACAGCAATCCTGTGAGACAGATGTTCTTATTCCCATCTTACAGTTGAGGAAACTGAGGAAAACAGAGGTTAAGTGATTTGTCCAGGGTCAAACAGTAGTCTGAAGCTGGATCTTCCTCACTCTCAGCCCAGCTGCTCTCTATGGCTGCTCCTTGAGCAATTTTTCCCCTGCTTCAGTTTCCTCATCTGTAAAATTAGGACAATAATAGCACCTACCTCCTGCCGTGAGGATCAATCAAGAGATAGTATTTGCAAAGTGCTTCAAAAACCCTTTTAAGATCACTATACAAGGGGAAGCTAGGTGGCACAGTGAGTAGAGCACCAGCCCTGGAGTTAGGAAGACCTGACTTCAAATCCGGCTCAGACACTTGACACGATGTACTAGCTGTGTGACCCTGGGCAAATCACTTAACCCCAATAGCCCTGCCCCCCAAAAAAAGATCACCATACAAATGCTATCTATTAGTATTATCATAGACATCTTCAAGCGTTCTTGTTTGTTGGGCTGGGAACACAGTGGTGCGTGTATATCTTGATCATCAGCCATGTGCTGACCCCTTATCAATCACCCAAGCCTCTGGCGCTGGCCCTGTTCCTTTACTTTTTATACTCTTTCTCCCAAGAGTTCAGTTATCATCTAAGCAAATGACTCTTAGCTTCATATCTAAACCTAGTCTCTTTCCAGTCCCACATCACCACCACCTCTTATCACACCTAGCTTCCTTCAAATCTCAATTCAGTTGCCATCTCCTACATATGGTCTCTCCCTATGCTCTTCTATGTTAGGATCTCCTTATTCAGAAATAACCTTGCATTGATTTTGAATATACTTATATTTTATATACATGCCCTCTCTCCTGGCAGCAGGAAGACATGTCCTCCTCATCTTCACTTGGTCCTTGCTACCTTCAAAGTTGATCCAGTATGTAGAAATGGAGGGTCCTGAAGTCAGGGACTGATTCATTTATTTTTTTGTATCCCAGAAAACTCAGCAAAAGTGATTGGTACATAGTAGGGACTTAATGAATGCTGGATGTTTTAATATACCTTCATTATATCTTCAGGGAACACTTAGTAGGTAGCAACATCCTTGGCACTTAGTGCAAAACCATTGGGGGCAGGGAGCATCAGAGAGATTGGTAACTCCAATCCTCTTTGACCCCAGAAGGAGGAAGAAAGATGGGAAATTACAGAAGTAGCAATGGTAAAGACAGCCTCTGAAAGAGAAGTGTAATCCTAAGGATGGAAATTGGGTGAAGGAGACCACAAGGTACAAGGGATAAAAGCCAAAGAACTATAAACCCTTCCCTGTGTCAGCACCTTGAGGGAATGAACTGTTTGCCCTGCCCTGGTTATGGCTTCAATTCTCAGATTCCTAACTCTTTAGGCTATGCAATTGGAGACAAAAATGTAAAGGGAAGCCTGCCCCTCTGCCTCAGTGGTCTATGCTGAGAGTCAGGATTGTACGATGACATACTGAAAGCAGAATCAAGAAGATCCAGATGTGAATCCTTCCTTTGCTACTTACTGGCTATGTGATTTAACTCTTCTGAGTTTCAGTTTCCTCAGCTACAAAAGGGGGATGATCCTAGCCTCTATTTCTCAGGGTTATTATGACAAAGGGGATAATGTACAGAAAGTACTTTGCAAAATCTTTTTATGGGAGATTTTATTTTATTTTCCTTAATAGTATTTTATTTTTTTCCAATTCAACATTCATTTTGGTAAAATTTTGAGTTCCAAATTTTTCTCCTTACCTCCTTCTTCTCCCCCCTCCCCAAGACAACAAGCAGTCTGATATAGGTTATACATGTGCAATCATTGTACTTTGCCAAAGCTTGAAGCACTATATGTGTGACTCATAATTATGATTATCTCCAGCATTGGCACATTGTTCAGGGTAGCTGACAGACACACGGAAGCCACAAAGAGTGAATCTGGTCCTTGGCTATACTTCAGTAAAGGGGGAGAGTTAAAAAATGACTACCAGGAAGGGGAATGAGAAAGCGCAGGGTATATAGCCACTGTCCCTCCAGATTTTGACCTTCTATCCAGGAAATAACCAGTTAGGAAACACAAACACATACACATGTACATGCACACACATACACACACACATGCCCACTCACATGTACGCGCCCGCACACACACACACACACAAAATACCCAAATTGAGCATTCATGACATTACTTCAGTGGCAAAACAGTCTGACAAGGCTGACCTGGTCTATGTTAGAAACAGAAAATAATTTCCTGAAACATGTCTGACCATGTCACCCCCTTTTCCAACAACCTTCAGTTGCTTCCTGTTGCTTTCACGATAAAATATAAGCTCATCGGCTTGGCATTGGAAGTCTTTTGCGATCTCCATCTAGACTGACTTTCTGGGCTTGTTTCCTATTTCTTCTCTTCACACACTTTCAGCCAAACTGTCCTACTCTTACTATTCCCTAAACCTGACAGTCTGTCTCTGACCTCTGAGCCTTGAAACAGGCTCTCCTGGCAGCAGGAAGACATGCCCTCCTCATCTTCACTTGGTCCTTGCCAGCTTCAAAGCTGATCTCATATGCAGGAAATCCTGGATGCCTCAAGTCTTAGTGCTCTCCCTTCTTCCTCAAATTATTTTGTAAATACTGGCATATTTATTCATTTTCCCTCCTCCCCAATAGGATGTAAGTTCCTTGAGAGTTAATTTTTTTTTCGTTTTCTATCTCTAACACCTTACACAATAGTAAGCACTTAATAAATGCCTTCATTTTTCTTTTTTCCCTTTTTCTTTCCTCCCTTCTTTTCTTTCTTCTTTCTTTGTTTCCTTCCTGTATTTCCTCCTTTTTTCCCATTATTTCTTTACTTATTTTTAAACTTCTTTCCTTCTTTGTTTTATTTTTTCAGTTTTCTTCCCATATTTCCTTTTGTACTTTCTTTCCTTTCTCTCATTCTCATAGTAGGTATTTGGTAAGCATTCGTCTTATTTTTCCTAGACCTATATCATTGTCTTTAAGCCAGCTTCAAGTTGCCATACTCCTTTGTTTTAACCTCCATCTCCAATTCAAAACTCCCACCCTCAGGCCAGGGACTTCCAATTATTGAGCATTCACTCTGTCTTTCCCAGACCCATACATTGCCCATACTACTTTTTGGCCATGTTTATGCCAGGAGTGTAATCTGTCTCTTTCACCACTCCCACTTTCCAACTCTATCTGTTAGAATGGTAATCAAGTCCACACTATGATTCCTAGGAAGGATGTGTCAATCAATTGCTCTGTGAGCTCCAGTCACCATTCCTGTGACTTCAGACTAAAATCTGCTTTCTTGGCCACCACTCCCCTATATGTGTTGTTTTTCCCCATTAGAATATAAGCTCTTTGAGGGCAGGTGTTGTCATGTTTTGTATCCATATAAATAAGTCCAGCACATAGCAAGCTCTTAATAAATATTTTTTTCATTCAATCAATCATTCATTAATTCACATTCACTACTGGGTGCTTGTTAGACTGAATTCTGATTTGGATTGGTTAGATTGGATTGGAACTGACTAGATGACCTCCATGGCTGAACATACCAAAATGAAGTAAATCCAAATTTTAGATATTTTAAGTAAAACAAAACGGAGTTCTTATGAGAATGACAAAGAAAATAACTGATACCAATGCGGTATCTCTGGTCCTCATTTGCTTCCATTTCTTTGAGCAAATGACATTATAAAGCTAGTTGTCATTGCTTATTTTGGACTTTGGAAAGACTGATAGGGAACCTGTCCTTGGAGCTGACACTTCTCTATTGTAGGCCTGCCTGCTTATTTTCCAGTTCTGAAGGTTAAAGTAAATATTTGCTCAGAATTCGAAAGTGTGATCCAGCCTGGCACTCTCTCCATCAGGTATCTTTGGGTTTGTAAAATGTTTCCTGTAGGAATAAATGCCTACCATGAGTAGAATAAGAACTTCAGAGTCTCCTCTAAGTGTGTTTGGAGACTCTCTCAACATATCCTCCCTTTTGACCAATAAAAAATGTAAAGAAGTGGGTAAGGACCTGCCATCATGTGGCAGAGTAGACATCTCTAGCCTCTTCTCCCCCTACCCTTCTTCAAGGGATACTTTCAATCCTGTTAGGAGAGGAAGTAAGAGCTCACTGTACTCTCCTCAGAGAGAAGGGATGTTGAATTTGAAGTCTATCTATCTGCTCCCTTAAATATTGTTTGTCTACAATCTATAATTGGGTCAGTAGAATGTCTGATCACTTTGTCATTGTTGGGGGGAAGGAGGACCACAAGTTCTATATTCAAGGTCTGACCCATTTCCCCCCAGAAACCAGATCCACAATGAACACACATTGCAAATAGCAAAGCAATCCATTTATCCAAATCACTAGCCAAAAAGAAAATTAGGAAAAATATATATGTGTATGTACGCATATGTATATGTGTATGTATATGTGTGTGTGTGTGTGTGTGTGTGTGTGTGTGTGTGTGTGTGTATGCCAGACAATACAGTATCGAAGGAGTTCTCTCATTTGGGAGTGAGGTAACAGCTCAAACATGAGAGACAGTCCCAATCTCACTGAAGGGGAAACTTCCCAAGGACTCTAGAATAATAAGCTGGGAGGAGGGAAATGATAGCAACTACCAGATTCTCTCATGTCTTCCTAACATCTTTTCCTTCAGCAACCTGAAGTGGGGTTGGCCTGTTCCTTCTTCCTTCTCCAAGCTAGAAGCCCAAAATACCCAAAACAACTGGAGACTGGAAGAGTTGAAGAGGATTCTAAATTTGAGCAGTCCTCAAGAGGACTGGTTCTGAAGAATCCCAGAGTGAACCTCAAATGGGACTGATAAAAGGCTGAAGCTCTCTCACCTCTCACCAACTCTGCCTCACCTCTCACACAGGGTGTGCAGTAGGAGGGCAGAGTTTATAATCTCAAAGAGGATCATATATATGTCTGAAAGGTTCGGAACCGCCGAATATAAGAAACTCTCAAAGTAGGAGGCAGAAGAATCAAAGCATATATTTAGGCTCCACAGTAACCAACCCATGATCCAGCATCCCCATTTTGACATATTGATCAAAAGCTTCCAGGCCCAATAAGTACGCCTTACAAGAGTAACCAGGAGGCTACAGAGAAGCATGATGGTGTAAAACAAAATCATGCTTCCCCCTCTATGGTAAAAAGATTACCCACTGGCCTCAAGTCCTTGTTCAGCTTCCTCCTGTAGGTCAGCTCTGCTACCGGCAGCTCCTGCTTCAGCTTCGGCTGTGACTGTAGCTGTAGCTATAGCAGCCTCTGGCTCCAACGGAAGCTGTTTTTAACCATCTGGCTTCTGTGGGGGTGTAAGGTACGCCAGGGAAAGCACAGGTTCTTTCAATCTGCTTAAGCAAGGTAAGGGGTTGACCGGGAAAGCACAGGTTCTTTCCATCAGCTTAAGCAAGGGAAGCAAGGTGAAGGGGCCGACAAGCTTACTCCAATCCAACATACAAATAGCATTCAGTTCAGGGGAAAAAGCCAAACTAGTCAAGGCCACTTGTTGACTAAGTGCTAAGAAGCCCATTTTTGGTTACCAACACAGGGCGTAACGTTCATCTCCATCAATAAGGAAACAGTCTTGAGCCCATGGGCTTTGGGGCATGAGTTACACACATATTTGCAAAAAATTGTAAAGTGACCCTGGCATGATTTTTCTTTGTTCCACATGTTGATTGAACCAATGTCTCATCTCCTAGAACTATGCATTAGCCAACTGAATCAATCAATCTACTGGCTTATACTTTAATAAAGTTTGATATTCTAGAAATATGTTCTATTCATTGGCATTTTATAATAGAGGTCTCACTGGAGGTAAATATACATAATTCCTATAAATTGGATAAATAAACTTTTAAATAGCTACAATTAATCTAATACCAAGTTAAGTGCAGTGGACTTTCAGGTGGTTAAATATACCAAAGCAAAGACTGCTAAAGATCAACCCCAGAATTTGACTCTTGCCATAGACCTCAGCAGCCCCCAGGCCAGTCATGTTCACTCTTCTCCAGGCCCCTCCTGACTCTCTGGACTTCTCCACAGTGCCCCATATGAGTACCACCCCCTTCTCCTTTTCAGCTTCTATTTATGGGATATCTTCTCTCATTAGAATATTAGCTTCCTGAGGGCAAGGACTACTTTTTGCTTCTGTTTGGATCCCCACTGCTTAGCACAGCGCCTGGCACATAGTAAGTGCTTGGTAAATGCTTATTGACTTGACCTTCCAAACCACTTCCCCTAACCTTGGACTCAGCCACTTATTCTCGAAATATGAAGGAAAATGTCTTACTTTTAATTTGAAAAATTCTCTGAAATATAAATGAGAAGGGGAAGAAAGAATTGCTGAACTGATTAAGTCCATGTGGGAACAGACTAAACAGAACCTTCAGGCACTCTACTCTGTCGCACGTTATTTTCACTTCTTGCAATTTGCACAACCACATGGGTGGCCATATGTCAATTTGTTTTCCTTGTTTTTCAACAAGTGAAACTGGAGGTTGGGGCAGCATGCTCTTAACTCATGGAAGTTATGGCTTTGTTTTCAGACTGGGCCTGTGTGCAATTGAACAAGTTTCCTTATTAGCTTCAACTCAAAGCAGACAGCAAGGACTCCTGGGAGGCCCCTGATTGTGCCGATTACAGGTTCAGATGAAGCATTATCTCACATTTAACAGACGAGATGCTGTTTTACACAGAATGCATCCCAATGTGAAGAGAGTGAATCAAAACCCCATTCTTGTAAAAAAAAATTCAGTTAAAAACAAGTGGGATGTGTTCGAAATTAACAAAGAAAACAATTAATGCCAATACAATGTTTATGGTCCTCACTCAGTTTCTGTTATTCAAGCAAAAATCCTCATAAATTTGATTGCTATTGCTTTTCTTAGGCTTTGGCAGGCCTAGCAGGGACCTGTAGAAAATGTCTGAAAGGGCCCGCATTTGAAACTATTGGCTAAGTTGATATGAACTGGTTTATTGGAAGCACTTGATGAAGTGAAGAGTTCTGAGATGGGGACAGAAGGCCTACGTTCTGATCACCCCAGCCAGTAAGCGTCTCATTTCAAAGATCCTATTCCAGCAGAATTATTACCGAACTCTAAAAATCCACTCTGACATGCCTATGCCAAGTCTCCAAGACTTGACTTGATTGCACTCAGTCTGATTTCACTGGTGGAACCATGCCACACCAGCAGGGTTCTAATGGTGCTGAGATCCAACAGTCAATGGCTTTCTATGATTACCTCTAAAATCTAAAATCCAATTTCAACTCCTTCATTCAGCTTTTAAAAATTTTCAAAGCCCCACATTTCCAGCTTTATGACATATTATTTTACACACATACTCAATTCCAGCCAAGTTGGCCTTGTTACCTTCCTCACATATGGTTCTTCATCCCCTATCACCAAGCCTTTGCAGAGGCTGTCTCCCATGCACTTTCCTTATGCTCCATCTCTTAAAATCCCTTGCTCCTTTTGGGACCTCATTCAAGTAATACCTTCTTCATGAAGCCTTTCCTGAGTTCCCTACCTGCTAGTGCCTTCCCCTCCAAATTTTCCTGTGCCTATTTAGTATATATCTATGGATATACATGTAGTCTTCTTTCACTAGACTGTAAGCTTTTCAAGGGCAGGGACCCTTTTGCCTTTGTATCCTAAGTATCTCTTACAGTGCCCGGCATGTGGCATTAATGAATGCTTGTTGATCGATTGATCTCAGTGATGTGTGCATTCTCTCTAATGATGTGGGTTGCAACCTATCTTTGTCTGCATATCTCATAGGACTCTTACTTATGTCTTCTCATAAGTTTACCATGACAGCCCAGCTGCACCAACAGGATTGTTCATCCTTTGTTCTCAAAGAGGCCCAATGACTTCATGAGGACCATGTCTTGATTTGGGTGTAAATTGAATTTGAAGGAGGCACAGCTGCCTAAAGTTGTCAGCTTCATTCTCTCCTCCAGAGTCATCGAAGTCCAGTGGCAAGATAAAAGTCAAGACAATTGGTGATGGTCCAGGATGCAGTGGATGACCTTGGCCTTTCTAAATTAAGATCTTTCCCAGAAAAATTAGGTTGGGAAGGAAGAGGAGGAGGAGCGGAGAAGTAATTCAACTGCAGAAGTAAAAGTCTTACTGCCAAAATGTAGAAATGGTCTATATACATATATATGCATACATATATACATATGTGTCTATATACATATGTATGTATTTAGGTATGTATACACACTCACACACACATATATCATATATATGTATATATGTATATATACATATATATGTATATACATATATATGTATATACATATATATGTATATATATACATACATATATATATATCACAGAACTGCATATAGAAGGGGCATTGGAGATCATGTAGTCCAACTCCCAACCCATACTCAGGTATACAACCTTAGATTCATTTTCAACTTACCACTTTCCTTCAGACTCCCCCAAGTTGCCAAATCTTGCAGATTCTACCTCTTCTATTTCTCTGGCATCTATCTCCTTCACTCCACCCACTTAGCTACCACCCTATTCCTTTCCTGGACTATTGTAAGAATCTCCCAATTAGTCTCCATACCTCGAGTCTCTTCCTTCTCCAATTTAGCCTCCATACAGATGCTAAAGTTCTAGATCATGCCACCCCCTTCCTCTAATGGCTTCCTTTTGCCTCTAAGATAAAATACCAAGTCCGTCCCTAATCAGTACTTCAACCCCGTCCTAACTTTACTACCTTATTACATATTATTCCACTTCATTTAATCCATAGTCCATCCACAATGGCCTGCTCTCTGCTCCTTACACATAGAGTTGCATTTCTATCTTCAGGCCTTTGAACTATAATCATCTCCTCATCACCATCTCTTAGAATCCCTACCTTCATTTGCAGGTCAGCCCAATACACCTCCTGCATAATTTCTTTTCCTGATCCTCACCAATCCAAGTGCCATCTTCCATCCAGAAATGACTTTTTTTAATTGGATTTACACAGATTTCATATTTAATTGCACATGCAAATTTTAATTCAAATATAAGCTTCTGTGGAGAAGACAGTGTTTCACTTTTATCTTCATATTCTTCAAACCTAGCACATTGCCTTTCAGATAGGAAATACTTATTGATTTCTTGCTTAATTAAATAAGAATCTTTTCATACCATACCTTACTATTAGTGTCTGTCTGGTATTTGGGTCTGGCCATCCAACCCACACGTCTCCATCTTTTTTAAAAGAATAACAGAAGTGACCTTACCTAATGCTTTTCAAAAACATGGATAAACTATGCACAACATTCCCTGCTTATTTAGGAACCCTGTCAACCTGGCTTGAGGAAGCCATGCTAACTCTCTATGATCCCTCTTTCCTATGCTCATTTTTTCTTATGATCATATTCCTCCCTCCTTCCCTCTACCTGCTATCACCATTTCCACCAAGTCCCAAGTTTAATCTTTTCCAGCATACCCATAACTAATTCCTTCCAATGATCCCCATATGTGTTCTACGATAATAATAGATAGCATTTACAAAGAGCTGTAAGACTTGTTAAGCACTTCACATATGTTAACACATTTGATGCTCCTAATAACTCTTAAGGTAGGTGCTATTACTATCCCCACTTTATAGATAATTTTATAGCATTCTATCCACTGTGCCATGTAGCTACCTCCAATAGATTTGCCATCACATTGGTTTCCCTCCCCTGGATGCTGTCAAGTTTATTGATGCTTTTCTTAAAATGTTTTGCCCAAAGCTGGACATAATACTATGGCTGTGGTGTGATCAGGGCACAGTTCAGTGGGCCTATCACTTCTCAAATTTGTAAATATCATTTCTCTTAATGTAGCCCAAGGTGGCATTAGTATCATTGGTTACCATATCATATGGTAGAATCCTATTAAGACTGAAACTCGTGAAAACCCCAGATTGTTTTCAGATTAACTTTTGCCTACCCCAGTCTCCATTACATGGTAATGGAAAAGTTGGTTTTTTAAATACCACTTACCTTCTCCACAATTTCCAGTGATTCCACATTGCTCACAGAAGAATTGGATTCATTCTCACAAACATACATTAATATCAACCATGTACAAGGCACCATGGTAAGCACTGGGGAGCCAAAGATATTTGTAGTACCATAGTCCCTTCCCTCAAAGACTTTACAATCAAATAATTGGTGGAAGGAGGGCGGAGGGGAAGGGAGATGAAAAATACAGAAACACCTGTCCTACAAATTAGAATTTGGTTAAATGGATCACTGGGTTCAAACAGAGCTACTTAAGAGAATCAAAGGTACAATCACTTATAGCTGAGGAAGGGGAGAAAAAAAGGCTACACCTGAGTTGGGTTTTGTAGAAAGAAAATTACATTGAAATCTACAGAAGAGGGGAAACCTGGGACAAGGAATGAAGGGGGGATTTGCAAAACTAATATCTAACAGTATTGATCTCAATGAAAGAGTAGGTCAATCTCTGGTGGAAAGTGAGGAGGGCAGAGGGAAGGGTTGCAGTCTCTGAGAAGAAGAGAAAATGTTTAGAATAAGTAGCATGTGAGGTACCTCCAACAGGGAGAAGATAACAGATTGCCAAGATGTAGAGATCTAGAGTATTGTCATATTGTAGGCCTGAGCAAGCCAGTATTTACTCTAGTTGTTATACTCTTCTATTGAGTGGGAACACAGATAGTCAGCAAACATCTGACTTCCTTTATTTTTCTCTTTTCTCTTCTCTCCTCCTCTACTTTTTCCTCTCCCCATCTCCCTCTCCCCTTCTCACTCTCCCCCTTCCTCTCTCCTCCTCTCAAATTTTTTTAAATGGATGCTTTAAAAATTACATTTAATTAGGAAATGTTTAAAGAAATAACAAAAGAAAAATTTTAAAGATGTTTTTCACACAAGTAGTCAGGTCTAAACAATTGGGAAAATATTAGTTGCTCATGAGTAGGCTGAGCCAATACAATAAAGATGACAATTCTACCTAAATTAGACTATTTATTCAGTGCTATGACAATCAAATTATGAAAAATTATTTTATAGAGCTAGAAAAAATAATAACAAAATTCACCTGGGAGAACAAAAATTCAAGGCTATCAAGGGAAACAATGAAAAAAATTCAAAAGAAGGTAGTCTAGCCATACCAAATCTCAAACTGTATTATAAAGTAGTACTTCTCAGGACAATCTGGTACTGGTTAAGAAATGGAGTGTTGGATCAGTGACTAGATTAATTAAAAATTACGTTATGATAAATAACCATAGTAATCTAAAACCCAAAGATACAAGCTTTTGAAACAAAAGTTCCTCATTTGACAAAAACTTCTGGGAAAAACTGGAAAATAATATGGCAAAACTAGATACAGACCAACATCTCACATGGTATACCAAGATAAGGTCAAAATGAATACACGATTTATACATCAGGGGTGATACCACAAGCAAATTAAAAGAGGATGGAATAGTTTATCTGTTGGATTTATGGATAAGGGAAGAATTTAGGACCAAAGAAGATATAGAGCACATTATAAAATGTAAAATAGATTGTTTTGATTATGTAAAATATTTAAAATTATATGGAATTTTGATTCTATAAAATTGTATAACATGACTATATGAAAAGTTTTTGCACAAATAAAACCAGCACAACCAAACTTACAAAGAAAGCAGAAAACAGGAAAATTTTTTGCAATAAGTACTTCTGATTAAGGCCTCATTTTTCAAATATATAAAGAACTGAATCACATTTATAAAAATACAAGTCATTCCTCAATTGAGAAGTGGTTGAAGGATATGACCAGTCGAAGCTATTTATACTCATAGGAAAAATGCTCTAAATCACTATCGATTAAAGAGATACGAAATAAAACAAATCTGAGGTACCACCTCACACCTATCAGATTGGCTAATATGACAAAAAAAAAAGGAAAATGCTGGATTTCAGAGGGAATGTGAGAAAACTGGGACATTAATGTACTGTTGGTAGAGTTGTAACCTGATTCGACCATTCTGCAGAGCAATTTGGAGCTATGACCGAAGAGCTATAAAACTGTGCATAGCCTTTGATCCAGCAATGCCACTGCTAGGTCTATATCCCAAAGATATTCAGAAAGGGAAAGGATCTATTTGTACAAAAATATTTATAGCCTCTCTTTTGTGGATGATGAAAAATTGGAAATCAAAGTGATGCCCATCAATTGGGGAATGGCTAAACAAGTTGTGGTATATGATTGTCATGGAATATTATTGTGTTATAAGAAATGACAAGTAGGATGATTTCAGAAAAACCTGGAAAGGTTTACATGAACTGATACAACATGAAGTGAACAGAATGAGGAGAACATTGTACACAGCAACAGCAATATTGTGCAATGAAGAACTGTGAATGACTTAGCCATTCTCAGTAATGCAATGATCCAAGACAATCCCAAAGGACTAATGTTGAAGCATACTATCTGCTTCCAGAGAAAAAAACTGATATTGATTGAATACAGACTGATGTATGCTATTTTTTACTTTCTTTCCTTCATTCTTTTTTTATTTTAGTCTTCTTGTACAAAATGACTAATATGGAAATATTTTATACAATTACACATGTATAACCTATATCTTATTGCTTATTGTCTCAGGGAGAGTGAGAGAGGGATAGAATTTGGAATGCGAAACTTTAAATAAAACTGTTAAAAAATTTTAAAGAGACAAAATGTCTCTGCATCTGATACACTGCTATTTAGATGAATAAATAAAAGGTCATTCTAACATTTAGGGGTTTATTAAGAAGGCCTTTTTGAGTTTCATCTTGGCTAAGGGTTATAGTTATTTCCTCTCTCAGTCACTTTGTTTCTGTTTTTTTTTTTCCTTTCCATTTACAAAATGATCAGATGATCTAAGTCCTGAACAGCAGGTAGAGTGAGGGGTGATTTGGATTCACTAATGATTTTGATCAGACCTTTAACTTTTATATGTGATGCTGACACTAACTGGATTTTATGTCTAACCTCTATTTCACATTAGTGAACTTTGGATGCAATCTTGATATTGTGGCTCAAGAAATGTTTATCAACACAATCAGTGATGGTGAAATATTTATTTAGTATGCTGTTTAGAAAATAGACGTCTTATTTAATTGTAAGCATATGTAATGGATGACTTTTGTGTAAATGCTGTGCCCAGCTCAGAAGCTAAAAATAAAACCCACTCCATGATGTTATAGGACATTCAGTCATCACAAAGCTAGTGAACTCCATATGATCTCTTAAAATAACAACACTGCTGATTGGCATCTGTGCTTTTAATACAAGATAGGCATGTAAATTAAGCTAAATTGAAACTTGTTATTTTCTATATTCAAAATTTGGCATACCAGTGCCTGGAGAGAAGTGACTTGGCCAAGGTCACACAGGGAATAAATTGCAGAACCAAATTTTGTGCCTAGGTCCTCAGCTCCAAATTCAACAATCTTTCTACTGCTCCCATACTGCTCCACAGTCCCTTTATCTGTCCAAGGAGACTAAGTCCTAAGTCTCTTATTCTAGAGAGTATGATTTTGTTAAGGAGGTTTAAGATTATACTAATTATTGTGGCAGTCTGACCCACAGTAAGTTTGTTTGCAAATATGTACATACTTTGATGTGCATTTCTTTTGAACCAAAGATACTTTTTCCTCTACTTGTACAATATACTTTTTAACTCAGAAGACCTTGTGTTTATCACTAGCAAATTTATATTGTGAATATCAGCCTAGAATTCCAGCCAAGCTTTAGCATTCTGATTTTGTCATCCATCAACACCTACTTGGTGTCACCCACAAATTTGCCAATCACGTTCTCATATTTTTCATCTAAGTCATTAAGTATTTCAGAGGACATGACTAAGGACAAAGACTTATAGTATATCATCATCAAGAAGCATTTAGTAAGTACTTGCTTAGTAAGCACTTATTTGTGTGTGTGTGTGTGTGTGTGTGTGTGTGTGTGTGTGTGTACCAGACATTGCTACTACAAATCTTTTACAGGCTGGCATTGATTCATTAATCATCACCTTTTGTATACATTCATTCAACTGATCGTAAATAAACCAACCAACAAAAACATGGGCAAATTCAATTCCACCTTGATATGCATCCCACATTGTGCTGACAAATATATGATAGAGATAGAGATATGATAGAGAGCCTATCAAATGCTACTTGTAACATTTCCCTTTACCATCAAGCTAAGAAACCTAATTTTTATAGAAGAAAATGAGGTTAAAATGAACTTGGATTGGCTCCTAGTTATAATTACTTTCCTTTCACAATCTTCACAATCTAGCCACTTAGTAGTCCATTATAGAGTGTTATCAATCAGTCAATAAGCATTTATTAAGTACTTACTATGTGCCAGACACTGTGCTAAATACTAGGGACACAAAGAAAGGTAAAAAACAGTCCCTGCCCTCAAGAAGCTCACATTTTAAAGATGGAAGACAACACACAAAAGAAGTTGGAAAGAGGCATGGGGGTGGGGAGAAAGGACATAGTGTGGGTGCATGATGAAGTCCAGAGAAGAGGAACCAGTGAGAAATTGCAAACAAGATGGCTCCATGGGCTCCCTCCTTAAAGGTAAGATCTGGTACAAGCTCTTCACTATCCACCCAGAGCAGGGGATATTATAAGAAGTAAGAGTTTCAAAGTTGATGTGATTTTGCAGGAAGATCAGTTTCTAGAAACAATGATGAAGTTCAAGCAGCAGCTAGTTGGGAAATGATGGGATGGCTGCCTTGGGCTCCTTCTTTAAATGAAGGATCTGTCAGGATTTAATGTCAAGCTTATATACCACACTTCAGCAGAACTCTGATCTGATTAGTGTGAACATTCCCTGCAGGGATGAAGCCTGTCGGAATGACCAAGGTAGAAGGAACTTGGAGGAGACTCAGACAACCTATCCATTTGTGCAAGAATACCAACTGTATCAAGTCAAAGACATCTTTCAGCCTTTATCTGGAATCCTCTAGTGAGGGAAATCCACCATCTCTGAAGGCTCCTAGTTCCATCCTCTGTGACTGAACAGAACAAGTCTGACCTTCTTCTACATGAGTTCTTCAAAGACATGGAAAAGGCTATCATGCTCCATCCAAGATTTCTCTTCTTCAGGCTAAGTAGTACCATTTCTTCAAACCAACCTTCATGTGGTTAAGCCTCTAGGTTTAGATAATTTATACACATTGTCTCATTCTGTACAAATTTTGTGCTCTTACAGATCTCCCATATATGATCCATAGAATATGCTAGGGATCTTACCCTGGTGTTTTGTGTGTGTGTTTGTTTAATAATTCTATGTGTACCAAAGCAGCAGCCAGATTGTATGTCTGTTACTCCTCAATCTCACCACATAACCATCCCGTCTCCAGATATATATGTGTGTGTTTGTATGTGTGTGTGGATTATATGTGTGTGTATCTCTATGTAATATATATAGATATCTCCCAGATAATAGCATTTATTCAACTTTATACATCATTGGTAATTTGCCATAACCAATTTATTCCCACTATATATATATATATATATATATATATATATATATATATATATATATATATATATATATATCACTTTGCCTATATACTTGCCCAAAATTGTGATTCCTTAGTCGTTTTCCATGTTTTGTACCATGACTAATCACTGACAGAAGATTGCTATAGAAAGACACGTTTTCATTTCAGAGGGCAGCTTAGGATCACTGAAAGTACTCTGCAATTTCCCAAATATAAACCAGCCCACTTTCTTCCTCCAATTAAATTCTAAGCATAGGTCATTGGCTAGTTAAAATGCCTATATAGTTAGATCTATATACTTAGTGGGTTTTCCATACAACTTCATGCCATAATCTGAACAAAAAGTTATTCTTCATATACTTGATTTTTCCAATATGGACTGTGAAGTCAAAGTCTTTTGAGTCATTACAGATCTGATTAATGAATTCTTGAATAATCTGGGGCTTGAGACAATTAGTACCATATCTGTCCCAAAAAGGAAAATCTGGAGAACTTTGTCATCTATATAAAATCTATTTTTCATTTGTGTTGGACATCTTTCACAGTAGTAACAAACACCTCTGGTTAAATATTTATATCCTGGTTTTATGCCTTTTTGTAATCAATCAACAATAAATAGAGTCATATCTTGAATCCTCAGCACCCGTCAGTGTGATTGTGAATATAAGGTCCTCTGAAGAATATCATTTTTACAAGTCCACCTATTCTCTTCTCATGTTTTCAACAAGGATACTTCTAATACATATGTAAATCATTTTCATCAAGATTTTACAGATGCCAAAAAAATCATATTAATACAATACAACTTAGGCCAAATCTGCCAGGAACAATTTTATTAAATTAATCATTCATCTATATCCAAGCCATTTCAAATTTAGAAAGAGAGACATCTAAATTGGCATAGTTCCCCGTGCCCTCCAACATAACCCTGCCTTAAGAAGATTTCAGGTAACATTTATAGAAATCTTAAACAAGAAAAAGATATCTTAAAATAATAGAGTCCAGGTTAATATTCCAAAAGTTGTTAGGTAATGAAGTTGCTATTCCATTCCTCCTGGATGACTCCTCTTGAGGAAACAATGAGTTCTCTCCCAAAGACTTCTATCTATGTGTATATCCCCAGTTAGAATGTGAGCTCCTTGAGAGCAGAGGCTGTCTAATTTTTTTAATTTGTATCCTTAGTGTTTTGCAATTAATAACCAAAAGACTTTATTCATTCCTTTCCAGAACCTAAATTGGAGGCAGTGGATTGGAAAATCTAAATTGGAGGCCATGTGATCTGTGCCTTAGTCTAATCCTTTTGTGGATAAAGAGATTAGCCTTTAATCCATTCACTTAATGAAAGTCTTTTTTACCTCAACTTTTTACCCATCTTTCCAAGGAGTCTTTCCAAGGAGTCTGGAAAGAGTCAGAGAATCAATCAAGGCACTGTGCTGAGTGCAGGGGTATGATGATAGTCCATGCCCTCAAGGAGCTCACAATTTAATGAGGGAGTCAAAAGTTGGGTGAAAAAGTTGGAAAGGGGTGGAGGACAAAATATCCAGTGTGGGGGAATGAGGAAGTCATGCAGCCAGGTAGGAAATCATCTGAGAAGGCAGAAATTTCTGAGATTTCATTTTGCAGGATGATGACTTTCTGTAGACAATGTAGTCCAGGATAGTGGGAAATAATAAGGAGAAGAATTCCCTGTATGTCATCTTTAGGTAGCAGAGGATCAGAAAGGAACTCCCACATGTTTGACCTTCCTCCCTCTCCAACCATCATAGACAGCAGTTGCTGAGGAGATGAGAGTTTCCAAGTTGATTTTATTTTGCAGAATAGTGAATTGTTGGAGATGGCAAAGTCCAAGAAAGTAGTTGGGTGAATTCCCTGAGTTCCATCCTTAAATGGGAACACCAGATGTCCAACTCCCACCCCACTCCAACCAGAGGAAAGGAGGGAATTCAGGGACAAGGGGAGGGAGGATAATATAGGTTTAAAATATTATTAGTACTTAAATGAGATTTGAAAATACACTCATACAAGGAGATGAGAAAGCAAGCACATGTGTGGGTAGTTATGATGTTCTCTTCGTTAACATTTTTTGGTAATAAGACTACAAATATTACTTATAGTTAGGTGTCACAGTTGATACATTGCCAGTCCTGGAGTCAGGGAGACTCATCTTCCTGAGTTCAAATCTGGCCTCAGACACTAGCTATGTGACCCTGGGCAAGTGGCTTAACCCCATTTGCCTCAGTTTCCTCATCTGTAAAATGAACTGGAGAAGGAAATGGCAAACCACTTAAGTATCTTTGCCTAGAAAACCTCAAATGGGGTTAAGAAAAGTTAAATATGAATGAAAATGACTGAACAACATCAAAATTTCTCTAAGTAGTTCCCCCTCAACACACTCCACCCCTACTACAATCCTCCACTATCTTCTCCTTCTTTTGAAAATCTTTGATAATCGAACCTTCAGTGTTTTCTAAATTCAGTCTCCTACAACCTCAATTTCTTTATAATTGGTCTGATAAAGCTTGTCTTTTTTAGTGACACTTCCCCCAATAACTGAGATGTTAGAATTCAAACATGCTGGCTCCCCAATAATTAAGGGAGAAAAGAGAAGTGCTAAGAGAGGTAGTCTCTTTTTTAACGTTTTTCCCTTCTAGCTTGATACTTAAATGCCCTTTGGGATGATCTGGCTTAAGTGGGACACATGCCAAGCATTCTACCAATTCGGGGTTTTTTTAAACTGCCCTTTGGTGTTTTATGACCTGATGCTATAATAATCATCTTCCCTCTTCCTTCTCCAAACGGATTTATAACCTAAGTGAGTGTGGATCCTGATTGCTCTGTCTGTTAGGCAAAGAAAACAAATATTTCCTGACTGGGATGATTTCTGGGCTCTTTGGTTTCCTGCATTTGGATGATTTCCTTACATTAGTTAAAATTCCATTGGTATTGGAAATATTCCACATCAATATCTTTTTCTTTGTGGATTTCCCATTTTTCACATTCAAAAGAGAATAGTTCTGCTTCAAGCTATTGTAATTCCAAGACCTATTTTTTTATGTTTTCGTTTTTTTCTAGTTTGGTATTGATTTTGGCCCTTTCTCTTAGAATTTGATAGTCTGTCACATTTATTTTTGCTGTTGCTGTTGTTGTTGTTCAGTTGTTTCAGTCATTTCTGACTTTCCATGACCCTATCTGGAGTTTTCTCAGCAGAGAAACTGCAATGGTTTTCCATTTCCTTCTCCAGCTCATTTTACAAATAAGAAAACTGAGGCGAATGGGGTTAAGTGACTTGCCCAGGGTCATGCTGCTAATAAGTATCAGGCTAGATTTGAACTCAGAAAGATAAGTGTTCTTGAATCCAGGCTCAGCACTCTCTCCACTGTACCACCCACCTGCCCCTGTTAAGTTTACCAGTCTGAAATTTTATGCACTTATCTTGGTGGCACAGTGGATAGAATGCTGCCCTGGAGTCAGGAAGACCTGAATTCTTTATTTTTTTTTTGCAAGGTGGAAGGCAGGGCAATTGGGGTTAAGTGACTTGCCCAAGGTCACACAGCTAGCAAGTGTGTCAAGTGTCTGAGGCCAGATTTGAACTCAGGTGCTCCTGACTCTAGGGCAGGTGCTCTATTCACTGCACCACCTAGCTGCCCCAGGAAGACCTGAATTCAAATCCAGCCTGACACAGGTTGCGTTTCTCCTTCATTTTCAAAGAGGACCATGACATCAGGGAGATGATGACACGACTTGCAGTTGGCTTTGATTTGAGTGAGGGAGAGCTGTGCGAGGTCACCAGCCTCACTTTCTCTTCCAGAGCCATCTGGATCCAGTGGCCTGATATTCTTCAGGATAACTGGTTATGGACCATCAAACCCAGCCTGAAACATTTACTAGGTAAATGACATTGGGCAAGTCACTTAACCTCTGTTTGCCTCCATTTCTTCACCTGTAAAATGGGGATAATAATACTACTTACCTCACAGAGTTATTATGAGGATAAAAGGACATATAACAAAGTCCTGGAACTTAGTAGGTGCTAAACAACATAAGTTATTATTACACATGATTCATCAAAAATTATTGATAGGAGTCCAAAAAATCCAGTTTCTACGAGTAATGTTGGATGTAGCTTTTTAAAAATTCTTTTTTTCCTAAAGGAAGGAGGAAAATGCTTCTCTTTATCTCATTTGGGGCTGGAAATGCAGCAGACACTTATTCACTGGCCAGTCCCAAAGCTGATCGGACAGAAACTTTAACCTACTTGATTTTCCAACTTTCATTTTAGTCAATTTCGTCCAGTTGTTCTCAATATTTTATACCATATGCCACAAATAAATTCAAAATGGATATTTAGCCTGAATTCTAAAGGTCATACTGCCAAAAACAAAGCAAAACAAACAAAAAACCCTAGAAGAGAACTGATATATGTGCTTCTGTGGATAGTGGGTGAATTCTTAACCAAACAAGGAATAAAGACCATGACAAAAGTTAAAATAAACAACTTCAATTGAACGAAATTGAAAAGTTTTTGCAGAAATAAAATAAAAACAATTAGGATAAGAAATCAAGTAGTAAATTAGGTAAAATCTTTGATTTAAGGTCTATTATAGGGGTCTGATATCACATACATATATGATATCATGGGTATGTATGTACATGATATATATGTATATCCATACATATGTGTGTATTTACGTGTATATAGGCAACTTATAAAAATAGATAAGACCAAGAGCTACCCCCCAATAAATGGTCAAAGAATATGAACAAATGGCTTTCAAAAGAATTAAAAATTATTAGCCACCATATAGAAGATTCTTCTCATTTACTAATTTGAAAAGAAATTGAAATCAAAATAACTGTGGTTTCATCATACCCAAAACAATTTATACCCAACAAATTGGCATAGATGAAAAAAGGTGAGAGAAGGTAAAAGAGACGAAGAAAAAGAATGAGGAGGTGTGTTGGCAACCAAAAATGGGCTCCTTAGCACTTAGTCAACAAGTGGCCTTGAATAGTTTGGCTTTTTCCCCTGAACTGAATGCTGTTTGTATGTTGGACTGGAGTAAGCTTGTCGGCCCCTTCACCTTGCTTCCCTTGCTTAAGCTGATGGAAAGAACCTGTGCTTTCCCAGTCAACCCCTTCACCTTGCTTAGGCTGATGGAAAGAACCTGTGCTTTCCTGGTCAACCCCTTCACCTTGCTTAAGCAGATTGAAAGAACCTGTGCTTTCCCCGGCGTACCTTACACCCCCGCAGAAGCCGGATGGTTAAAAGCAGCTCCCGTTGGAGCCAGAGGCTGCTATAGCCACAGCCACAGCTGAAGCAGGAGCTGCCAGTGGCAGAGCTGACCTACAGGAGGAAGCTGAACAAGGACTTCAGGCCAGTGGGTAATCTTTTTACCATAGAGGGGGAACCATGATTTTGCTTTATGCAATCATGCTTCTCTGTAGCCTCCTGGTTACTCTTTCAAGGCGTACTTATTGGGCCTGGAAGCTTTTGATCAATATATCAAAATGGGGTTGCTGGTTCATGGGTTGGTTACTGTGGAGCCTAAATATATGTTTTGATTCTTCTGCCTTCTACTTTGAGAGTTTCTTATATTCGGCGGTTCCGAACCTTTCAGACATGTATATGATCCTCTTTGAGATTATAAACTCTGCCCTCCTAATACAGGAGGAAGAGGAAAAGTAAGAGAAGGAGGAGGAGGAGGAGAAGAAAAATGAAAAGGAAGAGGAGGAGGAGGAGAAGAGGAGAAGAAGAAGAAGAAGAAGTAGAAAAAATGAAGAAGAAGATGATGATGAAGAAGAAGAAAAAAGAAAGGAAGGAAGGAAGAAAAAGAAAGATGAGAAGAAGGAAGAAAAATAGAAAAATGAGGAGAAGAAGAAGAAGATGAAGAAGAAGATGAAGAAGAAGATGAAGAAGAAGATGAAGAAGAAGATGAAGATGAAGAAGAAGATGAAGATGAAGAAGAAGAAGATGAAGAAGAAGAAGAAGATGAAGAAGAAGAAGAAGAAGATGAAGAAGAAGAAGAAGAAGAAGGAAGAAGAAGAAGAAGAAAGAAGATGAAGAAGAAAGAAGATGAAGAAGAAGGAAGACGAAGAAGAAGAAAGAAGAAGAATGAAGACGAAGAAGAAGAACAAGAAGAAGAAGAAGAAGGAAGATGAAGAAGAAGAAGAACGAAGAAGAAGAAGAAGAAGAAGAAAGAAGAAGAAGAAGAGAAGAAGAAGAAGAAGAGAGACAAGAGAAAGAAGAAGAAGAAGAGAAGAAGAAGAAGAAGACCGAAGAAGAAGAAGAAGAAGAAGAAGAAGAAGAAAGAAGAAAAGAGAAAGAAGAAGAAGAAGACAGAGAAGAAGAAGAAGAAGAAGAAGAAGAAGAAGAAGAAAGAAGAAGAAGAAGAAGAAAGAAGAAACGACAGAAAAGGAGAGAAGAAGAAAAGAAAGAGAAAAGAAGAAGAAGAAAAGAAGAAGAAGAAGAAGAAGAAGGAAGAGAAGAAGAAGAAGAAGATGAAGATGAAGAAGAAGAAGAAGAAGAGAGAAGAAGAAGAAGAATAGAAGATAAGAAGAAATGAAGAAGAAGAAGATGAAGAAGAAGATGAAGATGAAGATGAAGAAGAAGAAGAAGAAGAAGAAGAAGATGAAGAAGAAGAAGATGAAGAAGAAGAAGATGAAGAAGAAGAAGATGAAGAAGAAGATGAAGAAGAAGATGAAGAAGATGAAGAAGATGAAGATGAAGATGAAGAAGAAGAAGAAGATGAAGAAGAAGAAGAAGAAGAAGATGAAGATGAAGAAGAAGAAGAAGATGAAGAAGAAGAAGAGATGAAGATGAAGAAGAGAAGAAGATGAAGAAGAGAGATGAAAAAGAAGAAGATGAAGAGAAGAAGAAGAAGATGAAGAAGAAGAGATGAAGACGAAGATGAAGAAGAAGAAGATGAAGAAGATAAGAAAGATGAAGAAGGAAGAAGAAGAAGAGAGAGATGAAGAGCAGAAGAAGAAGGAAGAGAAGAAATGAGATGAAGAGAAGAAGATGAAGAAGATGAAGAAGAAGAAGAAGAGAGAAGAAAGAAAGAGATGAAGAAAGAAGAAGAAGATGAAGAAGAAGAAGAAGCGAAGAGAAGAGAAGAAGAGAAGAAGATGAAGAAGAAGAAGATGAAAAGAAAGAAGATGAAGAAAAGAGATGAATGAAGAAAGATGAAGAGAGATGAAGATGAAGATGAAGAAGATGAAGATGAAGGAAAAGAAAGAAGAAGAGAAGATGAAGAAGAGAGGAGAAGAAAAGAGAAGAGAAGAGAAGAAAGAAGAAGAAAAGAAAGAGAGAAGAAGAAGAAGATGAAGAGAAGAAGAGAAGATGAAGACGAAGAAGAAGAGAGAAGAAGAAGAGAAAGATGAAGAGAAAAGAAGATGAAGAAGATGAAGAAGAGAGAGAGAAGAAGATGAAGAGATGAGAAGATGAGAGAAGAAGATGAAGAAGAAGAAGATGAAGAAGAAGAAGAGAGAAGAAGAAGAAATAAAGAAGAAGATGAGAAGAAGAAGAAGAAGAAGAAGAAAGAAGAAGAAGATGAAGAAGAAGAAGAAGAAGATGAAGAAGAAGAAGAAGAAGAAGATGAAGAAGAAGAGAAGAAGAAGAAGATGAAGAAGAAGAAGAAGAAGATGAAGAAGAAGAAGAAGAAGATGAAGAAGAAGAAGAAGAAGATGAAGAAGAAGATGAAGAAGAAGAAGAAGAAGAAGATGAAGATGAAGAAGAAGAAGATGAAGAAGAAGATGAAGAAGAAGAAGAAGATGAAGATGAAGAAGAAGAAGAAGATGAAGAAGAAGAAGAAGATGAAGATGAAGAAGAAGATGATGAAGAAGAAGTACTTGAAGGAGATAAGAAGTAGTATAACCCCTGCTTTGGGCTCACTTGCCCAATTCACAGTACTACTGAAAGATTGAGTCCCCAGAAGGGTGGCTGTTACTACTCCTAGAGTTCTAGGGATAACCCTGTGAGTGGCTCTCCTAAAAACTAGCTCATGAGCTAGTCATATGTTTCCTCTTAACAATCAATCTAGACTCAGAACTTTAACAATGGCATTTACTCAAACAGCATGGCAAGAATATACAACTTATTTTTCCTCCAAAGCCAGGGACATATTTCCCCACAAATATACTCAGAATCCAGGAGGAAAAAAGTGGTCAGGAAGATCAAAAAAGTAGCAAGGTACACATGTAGGCGGCACATATGTGAGGGACCCACATAGACAAAGCGTTCTATAACTCAGAAATTGAAAAGCCCTGATGATCTTTCTCTTGAGTCCTAATGAAGTTCATGATTAATCACTCTACTGTTCAGCTGAACTGGCTCCTTAGTTGGCACAGTATCTCTGGGGGCTCAGTTAAGCTTGTTCCTCCTAAGGTGCAAGACCTTCACTGGATGGGCGAATAACGCTTCTGGACTCATCCAGACAGATTACACAGTGGCTGTACTGCTCTTCACCAGGTTCCACAAATATTAGACTCAACTGAGCATGATGTGCCAGGCAGTTGCTAGGCAGGCCAGTGAATTGTGGCTGCTGAAGAGATGCAGGCAATTTGACCTGCCATGGGTTAGCTGCTTTTAGATAGGCCAATCTGCTGCTGATCTCTTCTCTGTATGTGATATGATGTCTTTATTGGACAGGCCAATGGGCAAAATCAACATTAGCCCTTGATTGAGCTGAAGGGTGTTGCACCAACTTCAGCTGGAGTATTACTGTAAGTGTTTTGTTTAGCTCAAGTGCTCCAAAGGCTCTTTCAGCTAGGCGAAGGATTCTTAGTTTAGGATTGACAGACCTCCTTCCTTTTTATTCCCTCAGAGCCTCTGCTCTGAAATTGTTACCTCTAGTCAGGAGGTTTCCCTCTCCTTTCCAATAAATTCTTCAGTACTCAAAATCCCTTTCCTCTATAAACAATTCCAAGTTACTTTACGTAGATTGGTATTTTTTTTCAGTCTCAGCTTTCACCCAGTTCTCAACTGTGGCTCCAAGAAGTTGTAGCTGTGTAGTGGCCACACCTGGGTAAAACCATCTCAGCAGAGGAGCTGAGCCAGGTTGAGGTTAACCAACAGACCTCAAACCCATTGGTGACTTAGGGGGTTGTCTACCCCATGCACATGAAGACTTCCCTCCAGCAGAATGGGTGGATAACAACAATTTGTTCCACAGCCTTGAAGGTGTCTGAAGCAGGTGCTTTGTTGGAGGTGCTTAGAGCCTGGTCATATATCCAAGAAGCTAATGTCATCTACTGCATCCCAGTCCATCAACAGTCATCCTGACTTTTGTCTTGCTATCAGATTTCAATGACTCTGGAAAAGAGAGTGAGGCTGATGACTTCATGCAACTCTGCCTCACTTAAATCCAATTCATGGGTAAGTCAAGACACCCCCCCCAATGATGTCATTGGTCCTCTTCAAAAATGAAGGCTGAACAACATCAGGTAGACCTTCTATTCTTGCTTGTCTCACTGGAAGACACCACCCCTTACAAGAGAAATAAAGGACCTATCTATGTGCAACAAAATACCTGACTCTGTTTGAAGACCTCCACCAACTGGGAACTCAATGCTTCTTGAGGTAATCCATTCCAATAGTGGTCAACTCTAAGTAGTTTTTTCCTGACATCAAACTTAAATTTGCCTCATTGCAATTTGCACCCATTACCCCCTGGTTCTTCCCCCTTCGGTGAAATGCCAGTGGTATAATCCCTTCTCCATGTATATGACAGCCCTTCAAATTCTTGATGACTGCCCTCCATATGCCCTCAACATTCTTTTCTCTACACTCAGCATGCCCAGTTCCTTCAATGTGACATACATTCAAGCCCTTCACTATAATGTTTTCTCTCCTCTGGACACATTCAAGTTGATCACTTCATATGTGTCCTTGAATGGTAGCACCCAAAACAAAGCAAAGTTATGATTACATAAGGAAATTTATTGAATACTTGCTGTAATTTTAAAGAATTGTAAACAAAGTAGGTGCCCATTGTTGGGGAATGGTTAGACAAATCATGGCAAATGGATTTAATGGATTATTATTAAGCCATGAGAAATGATGACTATGAAGAATATAGACATTCATGGGAAGATGTACATGACTGATGCAAAGTAAAGTAAGCAGGACCAGGGATGCAATATATACAATTCCTATAATTTAATTAGAAAACAACAAAAAGAAACTGAATGTAGGGTGATTATGGGCACTAATATCAGTCCTGAAGAAGAGATTAGACAGTGAACACATGTCCCTACTTTGCCAGAGGTGTGGGATTCTGGGTGTGGAACATGGCATATACTGTTGTATTCATTTACCATTTTATTTTTTGGTTTTGTTTTTAAGAGTTAAAATTATTTTCTTTTTTTCCCTTTTTAATTTTTCATATTTTACTATTTAATATTTTAGTTTTCAACTTTGATTTCCACAAGATTTTTAGTTACAACACAACTCAATGATTCATGGCCCTCAGGCCTGCTCTGCCTGACTTCTGGTCTGGTTAGTCCTGGTGCAGCCCATGCTGGGCTGCGCTCCACTCCCAGCACAGTGTGATAGACCCTTCCTAGCGACCATCCAGGCTGTCCTGGGCTGGAGACCTGCTTCCCTCTGCTATTTTGTGGGTTCCACAGCTCTAGAGTTTGTTCAGAGCCATTTTTTTACAGGTGTTTGGAGTTATTTGGGGGAGAGCTTAAGTGAGTCACTGCTTTCCAGTGGCCATCTTGGCTCCACTCCTCATTTACCATTTTAGTTAGGTTTGCTTAGCTGCTTTTTTTCTTTCTATAGTACTTGCTGCAGGGATGGCTCTTTGAGTAGGGGCGAGAAGAGATACACAAGGTGTCCCACAAGTCTTAGTGAAGTTTCAAGCTTTAATAAGCTCTTATAAGATTTGAAAGTCATGTAAAAACATAAGATAGTAATACAAATTTTGAACAAAGTCTAAAATAAAGCAGCTAAGTTGTATCTTGTCTTCCTTCAAGATGTTACAAACTAAATAAGTAATTTAATCCAATTTCTGAAATTCTGTAACTCTGAGATCCTTGCTTTATCCTTTCTAGTTTATCCTTTACACAGTGAAGAAAAGCAATCCCATATTTACACTAGCACAAAGGTATATGGCCAATTCTCCCTGCATCGACCTTCGCATCAAGATTCAGAACTTCTTGATTCATTATTAACATGAGAGTTATTTTAGGAAAGAGCACTCCATTTTTGTCATTGTGTGCACTTTGCACAATGCCTGGTTTGCAGCGGGCTCCTAGAAAAGGCTTGTTGATTGATTATTTATTGGTTGATAACACAAGATTTCTCCCTTGTCTTTGTAAATCAGCCTTTGCTACTGAGCCTCATGCAGTTTTCAGTAGTTTTGTGGCAATTAGCACTCAGGGAAAAGTACAAACATAAATTTTCTGTCAAATAAATTAAACATTTGCTAATTATTGTTTCTAAGCCCTACAAAATAGTTTGAACTGCTTACTGTTAGCCTTCTGGTGATGGAGTAATCTAATTAAAGACTTGAAAAGTTCCAGGACTGCAATCATCATACATATTTGCATATCACAGAAAGTGGCACAAGGCATTTGAAGATCTAATTAAACACCCTGGGTGTTTCAATAAAAAAGATTACATTAAATATCTTGTCAGTCTGGTTCAGGCTTTCTCAATGCCATCTCCTGAGCTATAACTAGGGTGGTACAAAGGGGAACATCACATTGATAGCATTCTTATCCTTTGGCAATGCAGAAACAACTGAGCCTGGCACATAGCTGGCAAGAATAATTGGTTAAAACAGGAAAGGAATAATAATATGATGCTGACTCTATAGTCCTTTAAAACTTTCAAAGTGCTTTATACCCACTGCTTCATTGAGCCTCACCTGTGGTGAGCCAAACACCTATGAGGAAGGTACTATAGGTATTGTTGTGCCGAAAAAAGCCAGAGAGACCCGGATATAAATTTAGATGTGGATTTATTGAAGCGCGCGACTGCTCAGAGTAATTACTCAAATCGAACAGCCCTGAGCAAAGGAAGAGAAAGAGTATTTAAAGGGAAAGAACACAATTAGATTTCCATGGAGATGGGGACACAAACAGTGGGGCAAGCTGAGGCAGGATTATTTCCATGGAGAAGGGAACACAAACAGTGGGGTCCGTGGAGATGGGAGTACAAATAGTGGGGTGAGCTGTGGCAAGAAAGAGATACTTGGGGGAGGTCATAACAGTATTACTAGTTTCACTTTACAGATGTAGCAACTGAGGCTCAGAGAGGTTGGAGAATTAGACTGTGGTTGCAGAACTAGTAAATGTTACAGTTGGGACTTGAACCTATATCTTCCGGATCCCACGTCCATCATCCTGCCACACCATACTTCCACTCAAAGGCACAATGACTCTGTTGGTGGACCTCAGTTGAAGTAGCCCTCAGACCCATAGCACTTGGTTCTTTCACCATGACTACCACCTTAAGCAGTAGCCTCCCTATGTCCCCAGGTTTTCAACTATGGGAGCCAGTGTTCCAGAATTTCTGACTGACCACCATGGAACTTTTTTTTCCTGAAATTTATTTTAGAAAAATTTATATTTAAAGTGCCAAAAAACAGTTAGTATAAAAATCCTTTAAAATGTTAATCAAAGCCATATATTCAAAAGCATTGCACACAGTTCTAGTAAGAGCTATAATTATTTGCAATGAAAAAACACTGAAAACTCTCCTACTACAAATATGGCTAGAACAAAGATGCTCCCTTCTTTCACTATTATTTGAAAGTTACAGATATGCTAGGTAGAAGAATAAAACAAGAATAAAAAGAACAAAGTAGAAAAAAATATTCTAATTTGCAGATGATATAAGGGCATTTCAAGATATCCTCTGAGAATTGGTGAAGAGCTAATTGAAATAATGAATACCTTCAGCAAGGTAGCAGGAAGCAAAATAAATCCACAAAAGCCTTATCATTTCTGTATGATGCTAACCAAAAAATGAAAATTTCATTTCAAATAACTATAAAAATCTATACTCTATCTAGAATTGGACCTGTGAAAATACGTGCAAGATTTATTATGAATCATTGCAAACATCCTACTACCATAGAATCTTGTACGGAGACCTGAGGTCTCATCCTAAGTGCCCCCCACCACCACTGCCCCAAGAATTACTATTAAAAAGATGATTGGTGCTTTTCCATGTGGTCTGCCCCAGGTACCAGAATAGCCAGTGATGACTCTAAATGTTTCTTTGTGATTTCACCACTTAGAAAGGCTTCCTGAAACACTGCTCTTAGTGCATCAGTGTGACATTCCTGTGTTTGCTCAGAGTCTCTAACCTGTAACTTCAATTAAAAAATAATGAAGACATTCAGGTCATGTAATTCTTCTTCAAATTTTCAACACACACACACACACACACACACACACAATAATACTTATGTGCCAAATGTAAAGGAATTTTAGCTAAATCTTCAGAAGGAAGAAGATAGATAACCCCAAACTTGGACAAAGAAAAATCTTAATTAATTAAAACCAGGGAATTTCCATAAATGTAGATAGCTCCCTCGGTGCCCTCTTCCATGTAAATTTGAGAACCCATGCTAGTAAACACAGAATTTGTGCTTAGAGGTCTGTCTTGAGAGCCTTTCCTTCTGCAGTGATTCTGCTTGAATACTCACCCTCCCCCACCCACAACAAGCGACAGATTTAAATTCTCAGCAGCTACATGAATGAAAGCAGAGGGAAGACTTAGGAGATGATATGCCATTGTAGCTGGTAATGCCAATTCTGAAGGAAAAGAAATTGCCATTCAGGTGAAGCCAGTCCTGTTCTTCCAGAGGTTACTCACAGCAAACATTCAGGCTGGTGAATCTTATATCCCCCAATCCAATTCAAAATGGTTGATGCAGCCTCAAAACCCAACTCCAGTGGCTGACTCACCAGAAAAGAGGGAGGGGCAGAAAACATGTGACAGGGAACATGTGTACCATCTATAGCCCAAGGGAACTGGAGCTCCCTCCCTAGCTAAGCTCCCAAGCTCTGGTCTCATACAGAATGGGTTCAGTCCCAGAGATTCCTTAGGATGAGCTTAGGCTTAACTTCCTGTCAAAAGTACTCTCCCAGGAACCATCAGGAAGCACTTCCCATGGAACAACTGAGGAATTTCCAGACTTGCCTATTAGGCTTGAAAAAATCAATATTTCATGATTGATATTCAATCACTTGTTTCAGGAAGCAAGAAGCATTTATTAAGTGTTGACTATTAAGTGCCAGGCACTGTACAAAGATTTTTACAAATATTACATCATTTGATCCTCATAATAACCCTAGAAGGTAGATGCTATTACAATGTTCTTTTACAATTAAGGAAACTGAGGAAGACAGTGATTAAGTGACTTGCACAGGGTCAGACAGCTAGTAAGTATCTGAGACCATATTTGAACCCAGCTCTTTCTGACTCCAGAACCAGTTCTCGCCAATGTGACACCTAATAGACTCTAGGGAAAGTGCACAAGGCAGAAGAGACTGCTGGGTGTTGAGATCCAATTATGAGGCTACCTCAACTAGCACTTGCTAGTTGAGAGACAGAGATACAGATACAGGCAGACACAAAGAGAAAGAAATAATTTCTCCAATAGAAAATCCTTCATCAGATGTTAGCTGTGTGATCCTAGGCAAGTGGCTTAAATAGTTTGTGCTACAATTTCCTCATCTGCAAAATGGGGATAATGCTAGGGCCTAACTCATGGATTTGTTTTGAGGATCAAATGAGTTAATATATATAAAATGCCTTCTAACCTTAAGGGCTAGCTGTTATTATTAGCAATTATTTCAAAAATGTCTAGAGAAGACTATTCCATTTGCAAACTCTCCAAGCAAACAAAAGACAAGAAAGGTAAATTTCTATAAGAAAAAATAGTAATAGAACCAATTATTTCATTTCTAAAAGTTATTATTTGAAAACTGAAAAAAGAAAGATTGCTCTATAGAGTAAGTGAAAGGACAAAGACACAGCAAGGGATATGAAAGGACACAAAAGGATAGAGATTAAAGTCACTTTAAGAAATCAAGTATAGCAAAAGGGAAAGAGGTGAAGTGAAGCATCATGGAATAAATTTCCTGAACCTCCCCCCAGCACTTATTAATTAAAGTCTTGCTGCAAGATTGTTTGTCCTTTGTTCAGAGAGGGCCAATGACCTCAGGAAGGTGATGTCTTGACTTGCAAGTGAATTGGATTTAAGTGAGACAGGGCTGTGCAAAGTCACCAGCCTCACCCTCTCCTCCAGAGTCATTAGAGTACAGTGGCAAGACAAGAATCAAGATGGTTGACAATGGGCCAGGATACAGTGGGTGACCTTGGCCTTTCTAAATTAAGGGTTTTTCACAGGTTTCAATTTGTCTGAGGCTATGCCCATTCAATGACTAAGGGCTTAGATAAAAGTGAGATAAAAGATAGCCTAATTTACTATCACGAAAATATCAGTCTGGGAAGGGAAGATTCTCAAAGGTTCTAGCCAGAACAGAAAACCGTTCATATTTACATGCATTCTAGCAATAAGCTATGGGATGAAAAGCTGCAAAAATAGGAATAGGTAACATTAAAGAAATGGTGATTTGTATAATGTGCCAACAAAATGAGAAAAAGAGGGACTACCAGAGAATGCAAGAGGTAAAGGTTGAAGACTTGGTCCCCAAAAAGGGAGTGCAAGAAAACTTTTAACAATCAGCTTTCTGGTTGAAGAAAAGTTCATACAACGTATTTTAAGTTTAATCATCATTCATCAATTTCTTAAGTCTAGATGATCAACAAAACAATATATCAAAACCTGATTTGTTGCTTTGCCAATTTCTGAAGTGTAAAGGCTTAGACTGAAAATTTAACAAAGGGCTGTCTTGAGCTAGTACAAGCTGCCTTCAGCATCTTTCTGATTCCCAATGGTGGCGAAGGAGGGGGAGATCACACAGTTGAAGAACATTCTTAGGGATAGAACTTGCATTCTGGCATTAGGAGACAAAAAGAACCTCTTTTTAGTCCGGTGGAAGGAAGCCACTTTCTCTGCTCTCCATGGGCAGTGTCCTGCCTTAGCAGAAGGATATATGAATTCCTAAGGAATAGACAATATCCAGACATATTGAGATGGGAAAGCATAGAGTCAGAAATGAAATGGTCCAGATTTTGGGAAGGAAATTGATCATGATGAAGCCTGAATGGGAGGGAGAAAGGTGTTTAGTTAAAGGTGTGAGAAAAAAAGTGACCACTACCAGAGACCACTACTTCTATTTCACTTTGTTTCCTTTCCAAGTGGTTATTATTAAGAGGAATCATAGGAGAAAAAAAAGATGGGACAAAAGTTACAAAAGCATTTAACCAGAGATTAGGTAGAAGAAGGGGCTCAAACCTGTCACTGCAAAAACTTTAACCTCCGAGGGGGTTAAACTCACAGATTTTTTAAAGGAAAAAATAAGAGTATAAGACCTAAATCAGCAAATTAAGTTCAGAATAGATTGGAAGGGAATAGAAACAAAGAACACAAAGCAAGGAAAAATAGCTTAGGAAAAGCCACAGTAAAAGAAAATTAAGAGGTTAGAGGTGAGGTGGGAGTGAATATTTTGATCTAATCCCTTAACTGAATGGGGGAAGAGACTGGAAGAAAGAAGAAAAGAAATAGATAATTGAATAAATTAATAATTTAAATCAAATTCAAGACCTTGAGAAAGAGGAGGTAATTGGTAGTTGGGGGAGGAGGAAAGAGCCTGTGGGAATAGATTAGCATCAAAGTAGTTTAAGCAAAACTAATTGGAAGCACAAAATACTGACTTAAAAGAGGAAGGGATTTTTTAAAGCAATGCTAAAGAAATAAATGGGATAAAAACAGAAGCCTAACCATCATAACTTTAATTGTGAATCAATGAGATTATGTGATAAAAACTAAAGAGAGGGAGTAATTGAATTGATAAGAAATTCAAAGTAATGATCCGTTAATTATAAGAAATACCTCTAAAAGGTAAAGACAGAATCAAAATGAGAAGCTGAAACAAAATTTATGCATGAGGTGATTTTTTAAGGTAAAAGTTGTAATCATTCTATCAGACAAAACAAAAGGGAAAAAAAAACCCACGAAATAACGTAGAAATGAAACATATTAGATGCCCATTGATTGGGAAATAACCTAACAAGCTGTGATATTTGAATGAAAAGGAGTGCTAAATGATGAATGAATGAGGGAGGGAGGGAGGGAGTGAATAAATAAATGAAAAAGCATTTGTTAAGGGTTGTGCCAAAGTCCTAAGAGACAGTAATAAACTAAACTAAGACTGTCCTTTCCAAAAAAATTGTTCAGTCAAGTCTGATTCTTTGTGAACACTTTTTTGGTGTTTTCTTGGCAAAGATACTGGAGTGGTTTGCCATTTCCTTCTCCAGCTCATTTTATAGATAAGGAATTGAGGCAAACAGGGCTAAGTGACTTGTCATGGTCACACAGCTAGTAAATGTCTGAAGCCAGATTTGAACTTATGAAGAGAAGTCTTCCTGATTCCAAGCCCAGTACTCTATCCACTGTGCCACCTAACCTGCATTATAATGGTAGAGACATGAATATATTGGGGAATGTAAGTCAGGGCCAGGGATATTTTGGTTGGGAAAATTGTAAGAATGATGGGCAAAGCCATAAAGTATAGATTGACACATTTGTTCCTATAGCAACGAAAGTGTTGATTTGATTAGAGTTCCAGAACTGGAAAGAGGTGGGATGCACTGTGTTGGATCTCATAGAGGCATCCCAGCCCTGAAGACCTATTTATCTCTGTATTCTGTTCTATACAGTTCACATCAACAAATATCAAACAGTAATTCTGTAAAAGGCCCTGGGCTAAGTGCATTAGCATTGCAAAAAGAGGCAAGAAACCAGAGAGAAAATAACTACTTCATTCGGGTCCTTTCTCCCTCTGGGTGTAGCTCCAGCAATGCTGCTTCTTCCAGTCATTCTTATTACACCAAAGAGCTGCCCACTAGTCATTAACCCCATGTTAAGAGGTTCTGCTCCCACCATCCTGATTTCTAGACTGGGCCATAAATGTAAAAACTGGGTTTCTACTCCCTCTTCTTACTGTTTGTTTTATAGTTTCCAGGTTACAACATAGTCTCTTCAGTGGAGAAGGTAGAAAGCACAATACACATTAAATATGCTGTAAATAGCATACTATTTCCTTCATGCCATGGGTCTCTCTCTTCTTATCACCCTAGGGATGACTGAGCCCACATGGCCATCTGTCATTATAGTATAGTGGAAAATCAGGTAGTGATTTTATACATTTATACATTACATTATAGTATAGTGAATCAGGTAGACCTATACGTACTGTAAAATAAGCTATTGTTGAATGGATTCTTGCATTGTATGGAAGGCTGAAATAAATAACTTGCAAGGTCTTTTCTAACTTCAAGTCTATGATTGTGTGATTCTATGAAAAAGGAAGGAAGGTCCTATTGTTTTCCAAGACTTTAAGTCGAGGACAACATAAGCATCCGAGAGGTCCATCATGGTTGAAAAAGGTGAGGAAAAACCAATAGAGAGTCTGGAGCACTGTGGAGCATCTACTCAGTGTCAAAAGAATAAGGAGAACCCACCAAAATGGTGGTTGTGGCGGATTTATATTCTTATACTGTCCCACAGTATGAGAACACATGGCTGGGTTCTGGTCTGCATTGTTAAAAGCAATACCTACATCAGTGACACCTCAAATTCACTCAGTATGAAATATGAGTGTGGAGACGAAAGTAAAGGGGAATGAATAGTCTGAGAAGGGATACGTTTACATTCTAAAAGTCAAGGGGCAACTTGGGGACTATGATATAACACTTTCAATATTTGAATGTACTTTTGAAAATAAAATAAATGCAAAATAAAATAATTTATATTGGTAACTTTTATTTTTTAACCATATACATTTCCAAGTGAAATCCCCTCATGATTCCCTCCCCAGAAATTCATCTCTTATGTGAGAAACATGGTTTTGGGGATCACTGGACTTCCCCAAATTGTGAGAAAACATGGTTTTGGGGATCACTGGACTTCCTAGGCAGGGCCAAAGTCCTGAGGAAGAACCTTATGATAATCGCTAAGGAAGGCTGTGTAGACCACAGGACTCCCAGAGGAAGGCCAAGTGGTAGCCCCCTTAATCGGTGGGGATCACAGGGCTCCTAGGGGTCAGACCCTAAGGAGGACCCAAGTGATGGTCCCTTAGAACTGTTGTGGGGAATCACAGGACCTCCTAGGGTTGGACCCTGGGAAAGAGTCATGTGATGATCCTTAAGGAAGGCTATGCACACCACAAGACTTCCAGAGGAAGACCAAGTGGTAGCCCCCCTTAATCCGTGGGGATCGCAGGGCCTCCTAGGGGTCAGACCCTAAGGAGGACCCAAGTGATGGCCCCTTAGAACGGCAGTAAAATCACAAGGCTCCCCAGACAGGCCAGAAGTCCCAAGTGATGTCCCCTTAAGAAGGCTGTGCAGACCACAGGGTTGCCCACAGAAATCCCAAGTGGTCATCCTCTTAATACCACAGTGGGGATCACAGGACTCCCCAAGGCAGGAACAGAAAGTAAGCCCAAGACAAGCTTCTGCCGCTCATTGCTTTCCTTTCCTTAACCTTAGGAAAATCCATGTGATTTGCCCACTCTCAGCCAAAGAACTCAGGACCAGAGTAGGCAGAGGAAGGCCTTTATTACGCTTCTCCAGAGAGCAGATGTAGTGCTCACTGGAACACTCACACTGATACAGCTGCAGGAGCAGGGGTAACCATTCCCTCCACTCCTGTTAGAGTTATGGTTAGTTTACATTCTTTACTTTTTACAGTTTTCCTAGGTTATACAGTTTATATAGGTAGGATAATAAGGATACAGAAGCAAAAGTGAAGTTAATTAGATTTTCCTTGTCTTAGTTTAGGATTAAACTATGTTCTTTTACTTCCCCTACTTTCCCTCTTTAACATATGCAAATTGTGCAAATAGGTAGGCCTGGATTCTTGACCAAGACCAGACCCTAGATAAGCTTGAACTGGTTCAAGCAGTTTGGCCTCTCTAATTCCCCTGACTGCCTTCTCAAAAAGCATGCACATGTGTACGAGCCCCTGACCTCTCACCTGACCGACCTTGAGGCCTGGTTTCTGCTAAAGCTGGGGTGGGGAGGGGAGGAAGTACACCTTTAGTTCTGTGGAAACAAAATGCTTCCTCCCATTTCTTATACCTTATAACAAAGAATATAAGCAAAAAAATAAAATAGCTCAACAAAACTAACAAACACACAGAAAAACTCAGACATTATATGAAGTACTCCACATTTATAGTCCCCCATCTCTGCAGAGAGGTTGGGAGAGGCCTTATCTCTTCTTTGCTCAATCATAATTTCAGAGCATTCCATTTCTATTATCTTATAATAATGTAAATAGTTTTCCTGTATCTGTTTATATCCCTTCATATCATTTCATATGTCATCCCATGCTGTGTTCATATTCTTGGACTCTTACTGCATGGTGATATCTCATTAAATTGAAATGCTACCACTTATTTTGCCATTCTCCAACAAAAGCATCTCCAATGATGCTTATGATTTACTACTCCAAAAAATATTATTTTCAACATTTTTTGATGTTTTTGATCATTAACATCCTTGTACAAATAGGTTTAGCAGTGGAAACTGTGTTTTAGAGGGTACAAATATTTTCATCACTTATTTTAATCATAATTCCAAGATATTTTCTTTTTAATTTTTTTTATTTTTTTAATGATTTTTTTTCTTTTTAACTTTTATTCTGAAGAAATATCAAACTAAAGAAAATGAACACTTTGTATGCAAAGTAGGACAGGAAAAGATTGTATATAAAACCATGAGTTTTCTTTATGAGAAACTTGCTTCTTTAAAAATAACAAATTAAACATAGTACTTTTGAAGTTGTATTTCTTATCTGTGTTTCCTTTTGAACTTCCTGTGTTTCTCTTGTGTGTAATTTTTAAATGCTTCAATGGTCCTATTTTCTTCTTTTCTTTTTTTTTTCTTTAGCAACACTATCTCTAATTCTCCTCTTCCCACCAAATCCCTCCTCTTCCTCAATTGAAAAAAAAAGGCAAACCTTATCATAAATAGGTAAGGTCAAGCAGAAAATGCCCACATTGTCCATGTCTAATTTTTTTTTTCATTCTCTACCTTGAGTCCATCACCTCCTATGAGAAAGTGCTTTATCATTGGTCCTCTGGAGTTCTGTGTATTGATTCCAGTTCTTAATCTTTTAAAGTTGTTTCTTTTTATAATGTTGCTGCTAGTGTATAAATTGTTCTCTTGTCTGCTCATTTCACTCTGCAACAGTTACTGTGTCTTTCCATTTTTTTCCTCAAACTCTCTTTTTCATCATTTCTTCCATGGCAAAAATTAATTAATTAATTGACTGATTAATTATTGAGAAATACATTACATTCACCTAAGGAGATAAATTGCATAGAGATTAGAGTGTAGGATGCAAAGTCAAAAGACCTAAGCTGGAATCCTACTCAGACACTTAGTAGCTGTGTGATCCTAGATAAGTCACTGAATTTCGCTCACCTCACTTTCCTCATGTATAAAAATGGGGATAAAAATACCACCCACCTCACAGGGCTGTTGTGAAGCTAAAATGAATCAACATATGTAAAGTACTTTATAAAGCTTAAAGCTCTATATAAGTGCTAGTTACTATTATTTAGAGGCAATGAATGGCACAATGAGTAAGAACACCGGGTCTGGACTCGGAAACCTGAGTGCAAATCCAGGCTCAGAAACTTACTAAATGTCTGACCCTGGGCAAGTGAATCAACTGCTGTCTGCCTTGGTTTCCTCATCTGCAAAATAGAAATAATAATAGCAAGTACTCAACAGGTTTGTTGTGAGAATCAAATCAGAATACATATATATATGGAGAGAGAACATTTTAAAAATTATGTTATTTAGTTAAATATTTCCCAATTACATGTCAAAAAATTAACAATCATTTTTTAAAGTTTTGAATTTTCAATTCTCTCCCTCTCTTCCTCCCCTCCTTCCTCTTTGAGAAGGCAAGCACTCTGATTTGAGGTCATGCCAAACATATGTGCATAATAGCCATGTCATAAAAGAAAACACGAACAAAATAAAACAACAAAAATTAAGGAAATTCAAAAAAAGTATGCTTCAATCCACATTCAGAGTGAATCAGTTCTCTCTTTGAAGGTGGATAACATTTTTCATTATGACTTCTTTGGATCGTCTTGAATCACTGTCTTGATCAGAGTAGCTAAATCTTTCACAGTTGGTCATCTTTACAATATTGCTTTTACCATGTACAATGTTCTCCTGGTTCTGCTCATTTCACTTTGCATGAGACCATATAAGTCTTCCCAGGTTTTTCTGGAACCATCTCCCTCATTACTTTTTATGGGGCAATAGTATTCCATTACAAAATCATTTACCACAACTTCTTCAGCCATTCCCCAATTGATGGGTATCCTTCAATTTCCAGTTCTTTACTACCACAAAAAAGATCTGCTATAAATATTTTTGTACAAATAAGTTATTTTCTCTTTTCTCTAATCTTGCTGGGATTCAGACATAGCAGTGGTATTTGTGAGTCAAAGAGTATGCACATTTTTACAACTCTTTGGGCATGGTTTCAAATTGTTCTCTAGAATGGTTGGGCTAGTTCACAACTCCACTGACAATGTATTAGTGTCCCCATTTCTCCATATCTTTTCCAGCATTTATTATTTTCCTATTCTGTCATATTAGGCAATCTGATAGGTATCAGGTAGTACCTCAGAGTTGTTTTAATTTGAATTTCTCTAATCAGTAGTAATTTAGAGCATTTTTTCATGTGACTATAGCCTTCTTCTGAAAACAGCCTGTTCGTATCCTTTGATCATTTATCAACTGAGGAATGCCTCATATTTTTATAAATTTGGCTCAGTTCCCTATATATTTTAGAAATGAGACTTTTATCAAGGAAATTTGTTGCAAAAAAAATTTTGCATTTTTCTAGTTTCCTTCTAATTTTGGCTGCATTAGTTTTGTTTACACAAAAAAAAGTTATTTTGATTTAATCCAAAGTGTACATTTCCCTTTCTTTCTCTTATTTGGTCATGAATTCTTCTCTTATCCAAAAATCTGACCAATGACACATTCCATGCTCCCCTAATTTGCTTATGATATTACCTTTTATATCTAAATCATATACCCATTTTACCTTATTTCAGTATGTAGTGTGAGATGGTCTATACCTACTTTCTGCAAAACTTCCAGTTTTAGTTGAATGTTGAGTTTTGACCCCAAAAGCTTGGATCTTTAGGTTTTTCAAAAATCAGATTATTATGGTCATTTACTACTGTGTATTGTGTTCCTAATTTGTTCCACTGATCCACCATTCTATTTCTTAGTCACTACCAGAGTGTTTTGATGATTACTGCTTTGTAATATAGCTTGAAATCTGGAACCACTAGGCTACCTTCCTTCACATTTCTTTTTAATTGATTCCCTTCATATTCTTGACCTTTTGTTATTCCAGATTAATTTTGTTACTATTTTTTCTAGCTCTATAATGTAGTTCTTTGGTAGTATGATTTGTATGAATGTATAACATTTAATAAACTTTAAAATAATTTATAAATCCTAGCTACTATTTTTTATTATTAATTCATTCAGCCATTCACCCAATTGATGGATAATTCATTTGTTTTCTAGTTTTTGCCACTTAAAAAAGAGCTACTATAAAGACACTATAAAAGGGGATTTTTGGTACATGTTAGTCCTCTCTCTCTATCTATCTATCTATCTCTTTGATTTATAGGCCTAATAGTGGCATTTCAGGATCAAAAGATATGAACAGTTTAGTGACTTTGGGAGCATAGCTATGAATTACCTTTCAAAATGGCCAGACTAATTTGCATCTCTAACAGTATAACTGTCTTCCTGCACACCCTCCAACACTTGTCACTTTCCTTCTTTGTTATCTTGGCCAATCTGATAGGTATGAAGTGGAACATCAGAGTTATTTTAATTTTTTATTAATCTAATTATTAGTGATTGGGAACCTTTTCTTTTTATATGTCTGTGGATAGTTCAGATTTTGTTTCCTTTGACAACTACCTGTTCACAGCCTTTTAGCATTTAGCCACTAGGATATAGCTGTAATTTTTATATATTTGAATTAGTTTCTTATACAGCTTGAAAATTACATCTCTATCAGAGAAACTTTTTTTTGAAGATTTTTCTCAGTTAATTGCTTCCCTGCTAGTATTAAATGAATTGGTTTCATTTATGTAAAACTTTAATCGTATATAGTCAAAATTGTTCACTTTAGCTTCTTTGACCCTCTTCTCCTTGTCTGGTCATAAGCACTTTCCTTATTCCAATCAGTGGGTGCTTTTTTCTGCAATAGCATCTAGTATATCCCCATATTGCATTATACTATATTTTGGTTTAAAATATGGTTTTATCACATTTTTTTAAAAAGGTATTTCTTTGCCTCCCCATTTTCGGGTTTTTTTTTTTTTTTTTTTTGCTTTTTTTTTGGCAGGGCAATTGGGGTTAAGTGACTTGCCCAAGGTCACACAGCTAGTACATGTGGCAAGTGTCTGAGGCCAGATTTGAACTCAGGTCCTCCTGACTCCAGGGCCGGTGCTCTACTCACTGCGCCACCTAGCTGCCCCATCATTTTAGGGTTTTTAATGTAAATGAATGTTGTACTTTGTCCAAGACTTTTTCTGCATTTATATGTATTATCATGTGATTTTGTAATAAGGAAGGATGATAGTATGACTAATTATGCTAATTTTTTCCTAACGCTAAACTATTTCATTTATTTTTAAAGAAAAAAAATAGAACCTCTCCGTTTTAGTGCTCCTTTGGAACTAGGGCTGGAAAGCTTCATTAGTGTCCTTTTAAGAGTGGCAGAGAGAAATCAGTCAACCTATTAACTTTTTGCAAGCACTTACTATGTGCCATGTACTATGCTAGGCACCAGAAACACAAAGAAAAAATATAGTCAATGCCACATATATATTTAAATAAATGGATGCTAATTGGTGAAAAGGGGAGGAATGTTAGCAACTGGGAGGATCAGGAGATACCCCTTAGGAAAAATGTCCTTTAAGCTGACCTTTAAGGAAGCTCTATGGATTCAAAGAAGCAAGAGGAAGCACAGTGCAATCATGGGATATGTCTTGTGCAATGACCCAGGACAAAAGGTGGAATACCAGGTGTAAGTAACCATTAAGAAGGACAGTCAGACTGGACTGTTGAGTTCATGAAAGAGACCAGTGCATGATAAAATTGGGAAGGTAGTTTGAAGACAAATTGTACACTAGACAATCAATGTTTGTCATAAATTGTAGTTTTCATTGGCAGCTGGGTGGTGCAAAAAAGAGAACTCTGGACTTCAAATCAAGACCTGCATTCAAATTCTGCCTCAAACATATAATAACTGGGTGACCCTGAGCAAATTGCTAAAACCTATCTTCCTCAGTTTCATCATCTGGAAAATGGGAGTAATATTAGTACCTACCCCCCAGAGTTGCTTTGGGGATAAAATGAGAAAATGTTTGTAAAGAGCTTTGCAAACTTTAAAGTGCTATATAAATTCTAGCTTTTATTATTATCACTTTGATAGCTACCACTCAGATTGACTATATGTCCAATATAATCTTTTTCAAATTCTGCCCAGATGGTTAAATATTTATAATCATTATTTGTGATATTTTGGAATATTAAACATATCTTCACTGAATACACATCATGATTTACCCTTTTAAAAAGGTTAAATAAGCCAATTTTAGGTGTCCATATTCTCTACCTATATTCTTCCATTAAGCATAAATTATACCAATCCCTCCCATTAAAAACTCTTAACTCAAATATTTTCAGGAGAGAATAGCTAAGATGGCACAAAATTACTTTCTCATAATATAACTCAACTCTGTGGCCATGTCTACAGAGCTGAGATAGAACTAGACATGATCGAGTGATTTAGGAGTTCTAATTCACTGTAGTTTATTAAGACAGCTTCCAAAGAGAAAGGAAGCCGTATTTCCTGCTCTCTGCTGCTCCCAGACCCCTGTTGACAGGCCATGGCTGTTCTGGCTGATGGAGGGTTTCAGACACACCCCTTCTACCATGCTCCTATGGATGCTGCCTATGTTTGATTTAAAGGGGACTCATATCATTTTTTACATCCCTGCTTCCAACATTGATTTTGCTTTTGCCTTTGAAGATTTGAAACTGCCCAGATGAACACTAATTAGATTGGGCCTGAGACCAAGTGTTCAAACTCTCAATTCCCAAAGGAACATTTTTGAGGGAGTTCTCAGTGAGGACAGGATGTAGTAATGGAAAAAGATTGCCAACCTTCACTATAGAGTGTGTTACCACAAGTGTTGTAGTGGATGTAACATACGTAACTAATCTTGATAAGAAATGAAAGCCAGAACCCCCCCCTTCTTTTTTTTTCCAGGAAACCCTCAGATGTTGACACTGAGCCATAGCTTGTGAAGCCAAGTGGCAAAGATGGCCAATGCCAGAGCCGATTTTCTTTGGGAAGGAGGCTGTTTTCCTAAAGGCCTCTTTTGATCCTTTAATCACTATGTACCTGGGACTCTCACTTCTTGCGGTTTGAGGAAGTTGAGACATTTTACCTGGGCAACATGGCTAATCAAAAATTGTATGGAAAGCTAATTAAAGTTTCAAACATATGAAGGAGGGCTGGGTATGACTTATTCCTGAATATCCTGGCCAAAGACAACAGAGAAAGCTAAAGATTTTTTCCCCTTAAATTTAGGAAAGAAAGAAAAGCAAGCTTAGACAAAGATACCTCATGAAGGCAGAAATAAACATATGGAAAGTTACTAAAAATACATGCTAAAGTATACCAGTATGTTCATCAGCCAAGAAATTGAAAGATGAGAAAACAAAGACAAGTTGGAATAGGCCTTCATTAATTCTAATGTTTCTCATAAAAGCAGAAAGCTTCCTTGACTCAATAAAAAGTAATAAAATATATCCCACTGTTCTTTAATGTTCATCCCATCAAGAAAATCCATAATATGATTATCTTCATTAAAACTATAGCTCCAACCACAGCTTTGGTTTCATTCAGTTGGGTCATTCATTTTGATCCATTGTCACTCAATAAAATGTGAGTGCATAACCACTAAGATATATAATGTTATTTTTTTTGGTTTTGTTTGTTCATTTGGATTTGTGATTTTATCAGTGTAGGAAATGTATGATAACAAAAATTCCTCTACAGAGATGGGCCAGCAATTATTCTGCAAGTCATACTCAGAATGAAAGATGAAGGGACTTTCCCTAGATCACACAGTGAGTAGGTATATGAAGCAGACCTAGAACCCAGGTCTTCCAGTTCCCCAGGCTAGCTCTGTGTCCACCATATCATGCTACTTGTTTGTTTAGATTACTATCTTTTTTCCCTTATGATTATATTGTCACATTTTTGTGATAAGAAGGATCATACCATATGTGATATTTTCCCTCCAAAGAAATTTATTTCTTTCTTATTTTGGTGGAAGTGATATATCATAGTGGCAGTACACTACAGACCACCCAGGGAGAAGTATAGCATGGATGATGAGGTCCAGAAACCAACCACAAAACTGACACTGGGACATGAAGTGATGGGAGACCTCTCATGTTTTAGATATCTAGTGTAGCTTCTTGTAGTATGTGATAAATTATTGATTTGCTTTATCAATCATTTTTCTTTCAAAATCTAAAGGGATGTATTAGGGAAAATGACACTCTTGGTCTTATTCTGCAGGAAATATTTACTGCAGCAGAAATGATTAGAACCTTGGAGGAACTGGCCATGCTATCCTATAGTTTATAATCAATGAGGAGGGGTGAGAGCAGGGTATAATCTGTAGTGGACCCTGGATGTGAGGAAAATGGATAGCACAAAGTTCACAGATAGATAGGAAGGATTCCATCACCTAAAATTCCATAAAGGAAATTAACCCAAAAGGTCTTTAAGAAGGAAATTCTGAAGCCACATGCTCAAAGGATCCCAAAAAAGAAAATCAGTAGAAGTTGACTTGCCCACTATATGTCATATTTTTTCTGCATGTATATAAATGAGAGGCAGTGTGTTGTAGCACATTGAGGGCTGGCCTTCAAGTCAGGAAGACTTGATTTAAAGTCCCACTTCTGACACATACAGGCTATGTAAACCTAGCCAAGGCAGCCCTCTAAGTTCTCTAGACCAGAGGTGTCAAACATCCCTGCCTTGAACACCCCTAGCATACCAGAATCAGAACAAAATGTAATGGGAAATATTAAAAAAATAAACAAAACTACAATAGAATATAGACAATATTAAATGTAGTTTTCTAAGTCAATATGCAGCCTGCAAGAATTCTTATATACAGGTTTAGAGGCCTCATTTCTTTTTGAGTTTGACACAATTGCTCTAGGAACTCAAAGATTATAAATGAAAAAAGGTGCTGCCCTGCAGTCAGAGAAGGAAATGCCTCAGTTAGAAGTTCTCTGTATCAACAAAATTACAGATCTTGTTTCTATTCCTATGCTGTATGTGCACATGTATGTAGTTATCTCTAGATAGATGACAGATATAATTGATGAAAGAAAGAAAGAAAGGAAGGAAGGGTGGAAGGAAGGAAGGAAAGAAGGAAGAAAGGAAGGAGGGAGGAAGGGAAGGAGAGAAGAAAGAAGGGAAGAAGGGAGGGAGGGAGAGAAGGAGGAAGGGAGGAAAGAAGGACAGAAAGAAGGAAGGAAGGAAGGAAGGAAGGAAGGAAGGAAGGAAGGAAGGAAGGGAGGGAGGGATTAGGAGAGAAGGAGGGAAGGAGGAAAGTAGGAAAGGAAGGAAGGGAGGGGGAGGCAGAGAGAGAGAGGGAGAGCAAAGGAGGGAGGGAGGGAGAGAGAGACAGAGAGGCAGACAGAGAGAGAGAGACAGAGAGAGAGAGACAGAGAGAGAGATGCATAGCATAGATACACAAGATAGAAGCAAGGCAAGGAAACTGAAGTTGAATATAAAAGAGTGGCATAACTGAGAATTTCAGAGCAAAGAATAAGGTGAAATTCCAATAAATGCTATTTGGGTGACAAAAATATCAAAGAAAAGATAGAACTTCTTCATAAGGATAGAGAACACTTGGGAAATCTTAAAGTCTAGAAATATGAACTATTACAAAAGAAGAAGGCAAAATTATTCTACTTTTACTGAATTCTAATGTCTTCTTTTTCCACTTCACACTTTACTTTTTTGGAATACTACATAATAAACACTACACATTGTTTTCAAAGACACCCTGCTTTTCTCTGCTTCCCTTTAAGCTTTCTTTTGTTCTCTGCTGGGCACTTTTATTTTCTCTCTCTCTCCCTATCCTGCCCTAGAGAAGGCTATCATTAGACACAAATGTGTGTGTATATATATACATATATATATGTAAATCCATACCATACATACTTCTATTTATCATTTCTTCCTCTGGATGTAAATAGCATCTTCCTTCACGGGTCCTTTGTATCTGATTTGAGTATTCATAATGCTCAAAATGATTTAGTCATTCAAAGCTATTCCTAGAACAATATCAAGGTTACTATGTACAACATTCTCTTGGTTCTGCTCATTTCACTCTTCATTATTTCATGCAAGTCTTTCTATGTTTTTCTAAAATCAGCCAGCTCATCTTTCTTATAGCATAGCAGTACTTCATCATAATCATATACCACAACATGTTCATCCATTCCCCAATTGATGGGCAACCCCTCCATTTTTAATTCTGTGCCACTACAAAGAAAGCTGCTATAAATATTTTAGAATACGTAAGTTCTTTGCTTTTCTCCTAATCATCTTGGGAAACAGTGGTGTTACTGGGTCAATGGGTATACAAAGATTTATAACTCTTTGGGTATAATTCTAGACTGCTCTCCAGAATGGTTGCATCAGTTCACAGTTCCACCAACAGTGAATTGGAATTCTATTATCTTTAACAAAGGGGAAAATCTTCATAATTGGAAATGAGAAATAAAAATGATGAAGCAAGGAGTTGAAATCCAAGGTAAGCTGAGGAAACTGCATAAGTGACTAGGAAAGACAAAGAACACAGGATCTAAGAAGGATGAACAGATGTTATTGCTAAGCTGCTGTGTTGATGATGGTGGAGGTTGCTTGCTGGCAGGTAGGTGGTGCATTCATTAGACCTAGAATAAGGAAGATCTAAGTTCAAATCCAGTCTTAGATATTTACTGTGTGAACCTGGGCAAGTAACTTAACCTTCATGTGCCTCAGTTTCCTCAACTATAAAATGGGAATAATAGCACCTACCTCACAGGGTTGTAATGAGATTCAAATGAGATAATATGTGCTTAGCACAGTGACTAGCACATGATAGGTGGTATATAAATTTTTTGCTTATTCTCTTCCCTTCCCCTCCCTCCATTCTTAAAATCTTTAAGAATGATAGAGTTGCCATAGGAATGGATGAGGGCAAATATTATCCTTTAAAAAAAAAAGAGAGGACAGAATCTGAAGACTGTAGGCCCATGATCTTGACTTTAATTCTTGTGAAAAATACAGAATGCATTATTAAATGGATAATTTGTTAGCATGCAGAAAGGTAAGCTATGATCACTAGATGTTTCGTTAAGAATGAGGAATGCCAGACAGATCTTATCACTTATTTTTGACAGGCTATATCAGTAGAAAAGGAGAATGTTACACATATCATATGAATAGATTTGAGCAGACTATTTGACACAGTCTGGCATGATATTCTTATAGGCAAGCTACAGAGATCATACATTTAGGCAGATATGCAACTAATTGACTGTTGATACCAAAAGAGAAGTTGATTAATAGAAAAGCATCACAGTGTTGGGAAGTTTCCAGTATATATCTGCCTGGCCCAATTCTTTAGATCATTTTTACAAGTGACTTGGATGGAGTTCTAGAAGGCATGCTTATAAAATTTGCTGATGACATGAACCCCAAACTTCCACTAAAGTCCTACTGTGATGGGTCTTCATGGCATGGAGATAATTCTGGAACTCTCAAAGGCATAAAGAATTATAGTATGGCCCCATGAATAGGTTATATGTCTCTCCCATCTGAGACCATCCTAAGTTTAGAGAGTCGCCTTTCCAGGTTGGCCAAATGATGATGGATTCTTCAGTCACAAAGGCTCTCACAACTGTATACTAATTTATAAAGAGATGGCAATTGTAGTTATGGGAAAGAATACCATGCCAAGGAAATTATATATGTATGTGTGTACATACACACACACATATATAATGTATGTGTGTAAACAAATGCACATATACATACATATATATATATATATTCAAAATAGGAAAGGGAAAGCTAACACAATAGGTAATGGCATCAGCAAAAAAATCTCAACGGGTTTGTATAATGAAGAAAATCAAATAATGAAATTCAAGATGGATAAATAAAATTCCTACACTTAGGTTAAGAAAATCAATAGAAAAAATATATGATAAGGAATGATGATTTGAAAACATTTCATGTGAAAAAGACTCATGAATTTTAATGGACTAAAATAAGCTCACTGTGAGTATATAATGTGAGGTGGAAGCCAAAAAAAAAACCCTTAATGTAGAATGAATTAGATAATGAGAGTGTTATACTGTGGAAATTGAAGATTATTACCTTCCTTTTTGAATAATCTATAAATGAGTTTTTGAAAAAAATACAATTGCCTTGGTCTAGAAGCATGAAATCATTGATTTTGCTTCTTAATTCTTTTTCTTGCTACATATAATTGCTCGTGTATCTTCTGCTTAATTATTTTGCATGTTTTTCAGTCACATCTGACTCTTTGTGACTCCGTTTGAGGTTTTCTTGGCAAAGATACTGGAATAATTTGCCATTTCCTTCTCCAGCTCATTTTATAGATGAGGAAACTGAGGCAAACAGGGCTGAGTGACTTGCCCAGAGTCACACAGTTGGTAAGTGTCTGAGGCCAGATTTGAACCTCAGAAGATGAGTCTTTCTGACTCCAGGCCCAGGACTCTATCTACTGTGCCACCTAGCTGCATGTCAGATGCCCTACCCATGGGTGATTTTCTTTCGAAGGAATATCTCAAAGTCTCTCATTTTACTAAATTTTCACTAGTTTTTTTATCAGTGAATTAAGTTCAACTTTAAAGCATGTTTCATTTGGATATACAAGCTTGTCTATTTTGTTTTCTGTGAGCTTTTGCTGATAGATGTTTTGGAGTAATCTCTTCTATGAAGTTTGTATCTTGGGCATCCCTGGCTTCACAGAAGCTCTTTATCCCTGATGCCTTTTTTTGTTTACTCATTCTTCTCATTTTTATTCCTGAATTTGGACTTTGTTATTAAAGTTGAGTTCTGTGCACTTCTGGAGGGAACATTGGAACTACGTATGACCCTGATCTGTATTATCTGGGGTCCGGCCACTACTTTCTCTAGGTAGCAAATGCTGTGTTCCTTGTGGCTCAGGCTAGGGAGCTCCCTTAAATGATTTGATCTATTGTCTTACAAATGTCCTCCTACTCTGAGCTTTGCGTTCTGATTTTCATCTAGATGACAGCTTAGGGCTCACTCCTGGTGGAATTACAACAGGCAATTGAAGCTCCAGCCTAATTCAGGTCTGTAGGTTGAGCTTATCTTGCTCCAGAATCATAACAGTGAAGTTACAGCATCAGCTGTGGTCTTCGCACACTGCCTAGGTTCACAGATGCAAGCCTTAGCCCTCTGTCTCTGCTATATCCTGAACCCTGCTCTGAGGTCAGAGCAACACAGCTGCTTGTTAACTTCTATACCTGCTCCCTTCCCTGTCCATAGGCCTAGGCCTCACTCTAGTCCCCATTCTAGAACATTTATCAAGGGCCTTTCTGATCTCTCCCCAATACCTACAGATGTCTCACTATCTCCCTCTGCTAAGGTTGGCTGGAAAAATGACCACCTATGGTCTCTTCTTGGATTTCCTGATCATTACTGAGTCTAGTGTTCTTCCTTGATCTTTTGTGGAATCGTCATGGGAGAAAGCTGGACAGCTTCTTCTTGCTCCACCATTTTGCCAGTACTTAAACATTTTGTTTTGCACAATATCATATTCCACTCTGTCCTTTGATTTCTCACTACCAAGGAATAGTCATGCATACTTCAGATTGATTTTGCTTCATGAAATTCTTTCTCCTGACTACCTTCAATATTTATTATTTGACAATGTAATTCTTTAGTTTGACAAAAATGCTTCTTGATGAGTCTAACTGGGGCATTTCCTCTACCTATATGCTATGGAGTTTATCAGTCTGAACTATGCTCTCTATTTCACATGCTTCTGGGTAATTTTCCTATAGGATTTCCTAAGGTGTGATATTCAGGTAGTTTCTCTTTGTGCGTTTTTGAAAGGTCGATAAGCCTTAGATGATCTCATCACATCCTTTCTTCAAGTTCTGTGTCCTTTGCTTATAGAGAGCTTATATGTTTTACTTTTGCTATCTTTTGAATTTGATAAATTAATTTTTCTTCTATCTCTTCATATTGTTACCCAAATCATTCTCTTTTCAAAAGACTCAGCTACTATGAGGAGTTTCTCTGTCAGTTGTTCTTTTTTGTAAAAAAAAAATCCACATTAGCTATGTTGCAAAAATAAACAAGAAAAATAATGAAAATGAACAAAAATATGCTTCGATCTGTGCTCAGAGTACATCTGTTCTCTCTCTGGAGTTGGGTACATTTTCGTAGATCATTGCACTAATCAAAGTAGCTAAGGTTTTCACAGTTAATCATCATAACAGTATTGCTGTAATGTTGTACAATGTTCTCTTAATCTAGCTCGCTTCACTTTGCATCAGCTCATACAAGTCTTCCCAGATTTTTATGAAACCATCTCCTCTGTCATTTCTCTGTTATTTGTTCTAAATTATCTACTATCTACTGTGATTTTAATTGGTTCATGTTATTAAGAAATTAGAAAAAGGAAAACACACCCTCACCAAAGATGTTCACCAGTCATTTAGTCAATGAGCATTTATTAAGTGCCAGATATGTGCCAAGCACTATGCTAAGCATCAGAGATATGAAGAAAGGTAAAACACAGGCCTGCCTTCAAGGAGCTCCCAAAAAAATAGAGCAGATGATATACAAGCAACCATGTAAATACAAACTATGTACATAGGCTAAATAGGAAATAATCAACTGAAGTGATGCACTTTGATTAAGAACAATTGGCAAAGGGTTCCTGTAGAAGATAAGATTTTAGCTGAGACTTGAAAGAAGCCAGGACAGCCTGGAATCAGTGATAAAGAAGGGAGACCACTCCAGACATCTGGGACAGTGAGTGAAAATGTCCAGAGCCAAGAGATGGAGTGTCTTATTAGAGAAACAGCAAGGAGTACTGTCGGGTGGTATTTGGTATAAGAAGACTGGAAAGGTTGGGAGCAGGGCTATACCATAAAGGTAGTTAAACAGAGGATTTTGTATTTGATCCTGGAGGTGATAGGGAGCCAGTGGAGTTTATTGAGTAGGGGAGTGACATCATGGGACTCAAACTTTAGGAAAATCACTTCAGCAGGGTGAACTGGAGTAAGAAGAAACCTGTGGCAGGAAGATTAATTAGCTTGTTGATACAATTAACAAGAAAACTTGTCCCCAAAGAAAAGTTGAGAAAATGTGCTTCTCTACCTTCTTTATAAAGAGTGAGGAAAAAAGAGTGGGGACTATGGGTGTGGAATGGTGCATATGCTGTCAGATGTGGTTAATAATTTGGTTGGTTTTACCAAACTACTTTCATTTCATTTTATCTTTATACATGATTGACTACATGGGGAATAGGACAGGGATTTGTTTGAAAATGAAGATGACAACAATAAAATAAAACATTTTAAGAACCGAAAAACCTTATAAAGTCAAGACGGTGAATTCAAAAAGTTCAAATAGCCTGCTTTTTTAATTCAACAAGAACTTTTAAAATTAGTTTTGTTTCTACCCTATTGTCAGTAAATTTAATAAATATTTTTAAAATTAACTTGTTTTTGAACTTTCTGTTACTCAAAAATGTTATTTTTATTCATTAGATTGTATTTAAATCCCTAAATAAAGTGCTCAGGCTGATCCCATATGTCATTTTGCAAATGTGACATTTTCTGCATATGGGCCTTAACATTTATGCTAAAATCCCACTAACTCGGAATTATTCAAAACCAAATGAGGGAATCCTGGAAATTCTTGACTAGAGAATAATTTTTAAATAAATGCATTTTTTTTTTTTTGCTTTCAAGTGCCCACTGTTAGAGTTGCTGAGTCTTTAAGGGTGGCTGAATCAGCAGGAGGCAGTGACTCCAGCTGGGATTACTTTGGGTACCCACGTTAACTGAGTATGGCATGCATGCCCTCTGAAATAAAAGATCTATGCTTCTTGGCAGCAAGCTTGAGTTCAGGCAGCATGCTGACTCTGCATTCTGCATTTCAGTTCCCAAATTGTTGACAGATTCCCTTCAGTATTTAGACTGTCTTATGACTGGCAACTGATGTACCCCTTTGCTTTGGATTACAATTCCTGGCAATCATGAGGATATCTGAACTCAGTCTGACCTTTGGATTTTCTCTGCCTTTTCTCCCTTTTTAAGTTTTGCCTTCTCAGACCTTGGGCCAAGGGCAAAAATTCCCTGATACCACCTCTGTCCCACCATCAATCTCCCTTCCTCTGTCTCAGTTAGGGAAGAGTGGGAAGGTATAATCATTAATTTCCTTAGTTATAGGCATAGGTCAGTCTTCCATGGGTTATAAGTGGTAATAAAAAAAGAATCACAAAATATTCCTAAACACCAGACCTCATTAAAAAATGGATGAGAATTATTCATATTTAGCATGTCTTTACACACAAAATGCCAGTAAATAAATTTTAAAGGTAGTTCTTGAAAATCTTGAGATTATTATTCTTGAGATGATAGGTGTTGTGGTCATATGACTAGCATGATAGTAGACTAGATAATTTTTTCCAATCTCCTACTAATCCTACAAAAAAATGCAAACTCTCAAAGATAAATTTTGTACAAAGAGGCAGAACAATTGCAACTGAATCCACTGACTGGACAAGAAAGTGAGAAAATCAACAATATAATGATCTTCTGTAATAACACTGGAGAAAACTCATCCTTAAGTCACTCATCATCTCTTTCCCTAATGCCTTCCATTGACTAGGGCCATAAGTCAATCCTTTGGCTTGTATTTAGTATTCTTGTATGGATTTCTCTTCTGTTACAAAAACTCTACCGGAGCATCTCCCTCACCATTTTTCCCCTACTCTACTACAACAAATAGTAGGCACTGACTCTATCAAGCCTCTTGAAAAGTACCAGGGTCAGAGGGAAAGCAGAAAAGAATATAGGTTATCCTTTTTTCCCCTAAGGAGGTCTATGGATTAAGGAACCCCAAGGATGCAGAGACTATGCAGAATACTCACTTCACCTTTCCCAACACTACAAAAAGTGTCATGCTGATTCAGCATGGCCAAAGAGGAAAGAATCAGCCAAAGATGGAATTGGAGCAGAAGGATAGAATGTGTGGTTGTAGCAGGCTAGAAGGAAAGGTGCTTAAAATCCAGCTGGCCAGTCTCATCACCTTGGAAAATACTAGAACAGAGACTGAGGATAGTGAAAAATAACTTCCCCAAGAGAAAAGGAGGATGAAGAGAGAGAGAGACGAGAGAAACCTGAAGGCTAGACTCATGAATATATTCACCATCAAAGCAGGAGGAGTCTGAAAGTCTGAAGGGAATGTCAAGGAAAAACTCTAAAACCTACAAAGATTTCAAGAGGGAGGAAATTATATAAAAAACCCTTAGAGCACAAGCAGGTAAATCAATAGAGGATGCTAAAGTTAAGGTGACTGGTAAAACTTCAAAAAGATTACAAAACAAAGGAAATTGAACTAATGTCTCATTAGATCTAGAATCCTGTTGAATCTCAAGAGAGAATAGAACCACAGTAGGATATTCCAATGTGGTTCGCAAAGGAAATAAAAACCATAGAAAGGAATAAATGTCATCAAAACCTTGTAACATCAATTAAGATGGAGTTTTTCTACTGTTTTAGAATGCTAAATTAATTACGTCTCTTTGATTGAGTCTTACTAGGTGCTAAACCCCAGGCCCAAACCCCTAATTACTAGGTGGTAAGCCTATGGGGACGTGAAGCCCTCAGGGTCCTAAGGGGAGTTGCTAATACCAGAGCCAATAGGAGTCTAAGTTCTGGTCACTCAGATGATGTTTGATGACGGCTAAAGAGTGTATAAAAAAAAGAGAACAGAGCTATTTGCTTGGGGCTCTGAGCCACAGGAGGAGTGGTGTGTGACTCTGGGCCAGCTGTTGTTATCAGCTCCCCAGCTTTCGAACTCAGATGTTGGTTTCTTGATAACTGTGAATTGTATTTGGTCTGTTTATAATATATGTTTGTAATTTGTTTGTATTTGCTCTCAAGTTCAGGGTGCTGGCTTGTTCCCTTGAACTAAGTGAATGATATTTGTATGTTGGATTGAAATAAGATTGTTAACCCCTTAACATTACTTTCCTTAGTAAAGCAGATCAAAAGAACCTGTGCTGGCAGTGTTCTTGTTGTTGCGGTTGTGTTGGTTTTTCACCCCCACAACAGCTGCTAGCCAAATTGTTGTAACAAACCTACACACAACATGAATAATTAGCAAATAGAAAATTTTGAGTAGCACCATGTGGAGTTGCTCATGGGTAGGCCGAGCTAACATAATAAAAATTACAATGTTACCTAAATTGACTTACTTATTTAGTGCCATGCCAATCAAACTACCAAAAAACATTTTATAGAGCTAGAAAAAATAATAACAAAATTCATCTGGAAGAACAAAAGGTCCAGAATATTAAAAGAATTAATGAAAAGAAAGGCTAAGGATGGTGGCCTAGCCATACCAAATCTTAAACTGTATTATAAACTAGCAGTCATCAAAACTACTTGGTACTGGCTAAGAAGTAGAGTGGTGGATCAGTGGAATAGGTTAGGTACACAAAACACAGTAGCCAATGACTATGGTAATCTACTGTTTGATAAACCCCAAAATTCCAGCTTCTGGGATAAGATATGAAGGCTGATACTACAAGCAATCTGGGAGAGCAAGGAATAGTTTACATGTCAGGTATATATAGGACAGAAGAACTTATGACCAAACAAGAGATAGATAGCAATACAAAATGCAAAATGGATAATTTTGATTACATTAAATTGAAAAGTTTTTGTACAATCAAAGCCAATGCAACCAAGATTAGGAGGGAAGCAGAAAATTGGAAAAGAATTTTTACAACCAGTGTCTCTGACAAAGGCCTTATTTCTAAAATATATAGAGAACTGAGTCAAATTTATAAGAATACAAGTCATTCCCCAACTGATAAATGGTCAAATGGTCAAAGGGTATGAACAGGCAGTTTTCAGAGGAAGAAATTAGAGATATTTATCTATAGTCATATGGAAAAAAATGCTCTAAATCACTATTAATTAGAGAGATACAAATCAAAACAACTCTGAGGTATCACATCACACCTATCAGATTGGCTGACATGATAAAACAGGAAAATTATAAATGCTGGAGAAGATGTGGGAAAATTGGAACACTAATGCATTGTTGGTGACTTTGTGAACTGATCCAACCATTCTGGAGAGCAATTTGGAACTATGCCCAAAGGGCTATAAAAATATGCATACCCTTTGATCCAGCAATGCCACTTCTGGGCTGTATCCCAAAGAGATCCCACAAATGAGAAAAGGACCCACATATACAAAAATATTTATAGCAGTTCTTTTTGTGGTGGCAAAGAACTAGAAGTTGAGGGGATGCCCATCAATTGGGGAATGGCTGAACAAGTTGTGGTATATGAACGTAATGGAATACTATTGTGCTATAAGAAATGATGAGGAGATGGACTTCAGAAAAACTGGGAATTAGATGAACTGATGCTGAGTGAGGGGAGCAGAACCAGGAGAACATTGTACACAGTTATAGATATATCGTGTGACAACTAACTTTGATAGACTTGGCTCTTCTCAGCAATGCAAAGTTTTAAGACAACTCCAAAAAACTCATGGTGGAAACTGCTATACACATCCAGAGAAAGATTTATAGAGTCTGAATGCAGATTGAAGCAAACTATTTGCTCTCTCTTTTTGTTTTGTTTCTTCTTTCTCATGGTTCATTCCATTGGTTATAATTCTTTGCAACATGACTAATGTGAAAACGTGTTTAATGTGAACGTATATGTAGAGCCTATGGATTGCATGCCATCTTGGGGAGGGGGTAAAGGGCGAAGGAGAGGAAGGGGGTGTATCAGTAAGGCAAGATTCACGATATCCATGGTGACCACGAATATACCTGTATAGTTTGGAATTGCAAAGTATAAGAGACTTTCTTTATAGAAGACAGAAGAAGTAAAACATTTATTCAGACACCAGAGGATCAAATCCCTAAACCAATAAACTCCATTTGACATAGCATTAATTATATCCCAAAACCAGTAAGTGCACTTCAACATAATGGCAAGGAGATTAAAACACGATATCACAGCAAAGAGCCAAGTGATTCCTCTAACCTTCCCTTCTGCTAGGGCCTTCCTGTAAACACTCACTCATGAATCCTAACTGTCTGCTTGCCTGTATCCTCTTCTGCCACAGTTCTAAAAGCCCTTGCAGTTCTCAAAGCCCTTACAATTCTCTCTCTGTCTATCCATCTCTTCCAGTTCTCCATCGTCTATCACAGTTCTCTCTTCTCCATCTTCTTCTTCTCGCAGCTTTCTTGTCTCTGCAGCTCTCTAGTCTCTGTAGCTCTCTAGTCTGTGCTTAATGGCTACCCACAGGGTATATATACCCTGTGTAGGCCTGGGGCTTAGCACCTAGTAGCAAATGGGTGTATACCTGGGGCTTAGCACTTAATAGCCAAAGGGTGTGGGACTAACTACTAGCAAGCCTCTCCTAATCAAGCTTCCCTTAACTAGCTCCACCTGAGGCCTATTGAATGGGTGGGGAAAATCTTTGATCACATTATCAACATGTTTGGCTCCAAGATCTTTCATGTCCATTACATAGGCAACTTGTGTCTGAATAGGTACTAACATTTCTTAAGTACAACAAAAGCCCCACTAAATAAACACATCATGATCTTCACATTTATGAAATACTTAACATAACATCTCATTACCAGAGTGGCCATATGGCTCACTCTTTGACACCTAGATCTTTTGTATCCATTACATAGGTCAGTGGGAATTTTGTTATAACTGGTGTCAATAACACCATAACAGCATAACAGTATAACAGGGGTAACGCAAAATAGGTATACAGAATAATGTCATCATCTCCCCCCACCCCGAATGAATGAGGCTCAAAACCTTGGGGTAAGGGGTGAAGGTCTTGTTCTCCATAGCTTCTTCCTGCTGAAATTGGACATAGAGCTGTCCCTGCCCCAAGAAGTCAAGAGTCCTATTCAAGAGGTCAATTCTTTAGCAAGCTGGCATCCAAAACTTGATTGATGCCAGGTCCAGAGATCACATGTCACAGCTGTGGCTAGTGAGTGATATCCAGCTTAAGCAGTCAGTCATCCATAAGTATAGGGTATTTAATCCTGGAGGAGACAAATCTAGCAAAAAGGTTGAACAAAACAAAGGCCATAAACAATAGGTGAATATGAGCTGTTATCCTTCAAATAGGGTCATCTCCATTTTGATTGAGACTCCAACTACAAGATGTCAATTCAACCACATAGCCAAACTCAAGTGGGAAATGTTTCTTTTCCAAAGGAACACAATGAGGAAACTAATTCAGAAGGCTCCCATACTAGATTGAGACTAAGATTGTCCTCACAGCTTTTCCCCAGAAGTACAAGGGAACATAATGGGGAAACTAAGCCAGGAGGATCCTAGCCTAGATAGAGACTACAATTGTCCTTACAGCTTTTTCTCCAGAAGAAAATTTCCATCTGTTAATAGTATAAGAACATATTCTCTCTGAGTGGCTTGTGGCATTTATCGGTATTAGCCATGCTTCTGGATTCTGTGAACCCACTATCATAGCCTTATTCACAGTAAAATATATGAGTTAGGGGCACAATTTGGTAACTATCTTCTCCTGAATAAACACCTCTTATAGTACTGTCTTTCCATGTGCTATAATTTCTGCAGACTTTGGATCATCTGGCTTCTGTATTACCCATACTGTAGCTCCCAATTTTATTCTATCAATAGAACCAAACCCTTCTGTTCCTCTACTAGTTATTTTGGAAGGAGGGTCAGTTTTCACAAAGGGTGTTTTTTCACAAGGAATAACAATCAGAAAGTTACAACCTCCACAGTCAATACAGAGTGTCCAAATACAGTCCTCTTTTATGTTGACTGTAAGTTGACTTCCAAACCCCATGGTTCCTCCTCTTCCTGCAAGAGCTGGCTGCTCCTGGCTTCTGCCTGAGTCCTGATGCAGGAAGATCTCCATTCCCACTCTCACCTCATGAAAATTGGCATGCAGGCAGTTCTCTGCTACTCTGACCTCTCAGAGGTCTCCTCTGAGCTCTTGGAGGGCTCTTCCCACTCTTGCCACATGGCTTCACAGCATCATAACTATCACAACTGGAGAAAAAATAATTATCTGTAATAGTAATTAAGGTGGGACTTTTTGCTGTTGACCTTTAATGATTCTGGCCTTTGTTTGAGTGGGGCAGATAAAGTGGGATGTTTTTGTATTTCTCAGCACTGAGACAATTGGGAGCCATTGATTTGTATCTGATGTGATATTGGGGGTGGACAACTTCTCCACGCCCAGCCTGGGTGAGGTCAGGGCAGGATATATAAGCATGAAGGTTAGCATTCTCGCTTGGAGCACTGAGCCGCAGCAGGAGTGGTGTGTGACTCTTGGCCAGTCGTTCTAATGAGCTCCCTGGCTGTACACACAGATATTGATAACTACAAATTGTATTTGGTCTGTAATTCAGGGTGCTGGTTTTTTCCCTGAACTAGGTGGATGTTATTTGTATGCTGGATTAAAGTAAGATTGTTAACCCCTTAATCAAAAGGACCTGTGTTGGCTGCTTTCTGGGTGCTGGTTGTTGGTGGATCTCACACCCCCACAGAAGCTGATAGCTGGATTGTTGATACATTATCCCAGCCCCACTACTTTCTTTTTAGTTTGCAGATCCTGCTGACTATGCCATTTTGGAACAATAACGTTACTTGCAGCTGCTGTGGAGGTGTAAGGCCAATAACATCAGCATACAGGAGGGCTGCTAGCACAGGTTCTTTGACCTGCTTTTCTAAGGAAAGAAACTTTAAGGGATTTACATTCTCACTTTAATTAAACATACATACATCATTCACTTAGTTCAGGGGAAAAAGTCAGCACCCTGAACTTCAGAGAAAACACAAACAGAAAATACAAGCAAAACCTTATATAAACAGAGTACATAACACAAATCAGCAGACAGGGATTCTAACTGTCTGTCCATAGCAATACATACATAGCTGCCAGAGAGAGAAGCACCAACAGCTAGGTTTTCAAAGCTGGGGGCACTCCTTAATGGCTACTAAGAGTCTCAACTGGCCAAATCACATGAACACTCTTCCAATGAGTATGCCCCCGAAGCAAAATGCTAACCTCAGAGTATATATGCACTTCTTTAGGGTCAGCCCACCGAGGACATCACTACCATGTGACTCAAACCCATGTGACTTGGGCTTTCTTGTGACTTAAGCAGGTCATGAAAGACTCTTGATTCAAACAAAGGCAAGGCTCAATCAAAGGCACTTGATTGCCTTAGTGCTAAGAAAGAAAGAAAGAAAGAACAGTGAAAATTCCCACTTTGCTTGCCATTACAAGGACAGAAAATTTGGAATTCAAAAGCTTGTGAAGCTGAATGTCATTAACTAAAAATAAATAAATTAATTTAAAAGAAAAAAAGAAAATTTTGAATTCTTGGTAATAAATCTCTCCAAATAAGCAAAAGAGAGAAGAACATATTTGAGATATAAATATACTGAAGTATGGGATGACCTAGAAGAAGAGAAGGAAAAAGCAATAATGCTAATATTAATAATAACAACAGCTAGCATCTAAATTACACATGAAAATTTGCAAAGAGATTTAATATATTATCTTATTAGATCACAACCACCCTGTAAAGTGCTACTATTATCTCCATTTTACAGATGAGGCAACTGAGTCAGATAGAGCTTAAGTGACAAAAAGAACACACAGTCTATATAAGCAAAAAGCCATTGACCTCAAAGACAAGTTATGTAGATACAACTTGAGGATTACAGGTCTTCCAAAAGAATATGATAAATCAAAAACCTGAAAATGACAACGTAGGAAATAATCAAAAATACCACACTTCAAAGAATCGTGGTAGTTATGCATAACAATTCTGATGACATTCCCTACAAACCTGAAACTAATAATCAATGAAAAATCATGAATGCTCAATAAAAGAGAGGCATTTGAAGTATTTCTGAAGAAAAAGAAAGATGTGATCAGAATATTCAACTTACAAATTCCAAACAGCAAGAATACACCAAAGATAAACAAAAACAACCACCAAGGAAAGATGAGTAGTGATAAAAGAGATTTTTAAAAAGAAAAAGAAAGCTTGATTTATAGGCATCTTTTATAGCTATATTTTTAACAGATGGACATATCATATGTGTGTATGTGCCTATATATGCATATGTGTATATATATATGCATTGTATGTATGTACATATATGTGTGTGTATAGATGTATATATATATGTAGGGGTGTGTGTGTACGTGCACACACACTATATTTTGTTATTATTGTGTAGTCATTCATTCATATTCAACTCTTCATGATCTTCAAAGTTGTCTGTGGGGTTTTCTTAGCAAAGGCACTGAACTGGTTTGCTATTTCCTTTTCCACTGGATTAAGGCAAAAAGAAATTAAGTGACTTGTCCAGGATCACTCAGCTAGCAAGTGTCTGAGACCAGATTTGAAATCAGTTCTTCCTGCCTCCATGTCCAACATTCTATCCACCGAGCCATTTAACTGCTTCTATCAACATGTGTATGTGTGTATTCCATTTTAAAATTCAAATTTAATCATTATCTCCTTGTATGCCAGTGTAGACACACACACATATTTAGATATATAGTAGGTATATACCAATCTATGTATTTCAGGTAGATATATAATAGGTATTATACTTGTGTGTATATCTTTAGATAGCTGTATGCTATCTAGTGTATATGCACACACTCACATATCAGCTTATGTGCTTAAGTTTATATACGTATATATATACATATATATATACATATACACACATCTACGTATATTGGTACAAGGAGATAATGATGGATGTTGAAATTAAAGAAATAGCAGGAAGTGACAGAGAAGGAGTAAGTCTGAAACAATGTGGACTAATCTCTGAAACCACCCTGTAAGTAGTGAATCAGAATATTTTATGGGAAAAACTGTCAGACTGAAAGATCACATGAATGGAAGATAGAAGACAGAGGGGGTATAGGTAACACATGCTAATCAAGTCCATGTGTGATCAAGAGGAAGATAATTCCTATAACTTCTCAGGAAGAGCAGGAACTATCAGAGAATGAGAGAGGAGCAAAAATATGGGGGATGGAAATACAGATAATAAAAGGAGAAAGTTTTCAATCAATTGGGGGAGAGGATCCCACAGACAAGGAGGTCTGTAACGTGAGGTGGGAACAGTCAAATGGGTATAATATGGGTGGAGTTGGTACAGAAGGAGATCCCTTCTTCTGAGAGTGTTCTTCCTCCATGGTGAACAACCTGCCACAAGAAAAGGGAAATCTTACCCGCTGGGAGCAACTGGCACACAGAAAGATGAAAGAACATGAACTCAGAGAGGCGATTGCATTTAAAGTAGGAAGAAAGCTTATCATGGGGAAAGGAGAGGAGAGAAGTAGACACAGAAATGTGTGTCATGGGGTAATGCTTCCATTCTCATTACTTCTATTGTGAATTGAAACTTTTGCTAAGGTCCAATGGAAAAGGGGGACAAATAGGACAAGATCTACAAAGGCAGTAATGTAGAAATTATTCAGAAAAGGAAGCTCAAACATGGTGCTTCAGAAGCTTCAATCCCATGAGGATCACAAAGACATCAAGGAAAGAATAAATAACTGTATAGACTATGAATCAAAAAATTTCATAATAGATAGGGAATAGAATTAATAATGAGAACAAAATAAATACATCCTTTTCAGAAAAAAAAGTGCAGGAAAATAAAATTCATTTAAAGGGTAGAATGGAAGAGAAATTTGGAACTAAACACTTAAGTGAAAGGGGGAAGAGGAAAAAAGAAGAGGGAAAGAATCAGATAACTAAATGAAAGAAAGAAAAATAAGTGAAGTAATATTCCAAAACTAGGGAGAGGGTTGGCAAATGAAAAATAGAGTCAGGTAGGGAAGAGAGTATAATAACAATATTACATCAAAGTAAATACGGCAAATATAAACATAAGGACAGAGTAGCAATGTAAAAGAAGAATTGGAAGCTAAAAAAATTCAATTAAGAAACACAAATGGAAGGAAACATAAACCTAAATATCTGTGAATGAATATACGTGAATTCACTATATGTGAATGAATATACAGACTATTCCAACAAGTGCACAACCTCCTTTTCTCCCCAAACTACACTCCCTCCCCCTCCACCCACCCAGGCTGAATGAACCACTATCATCTCGATAAAAACACAGTGCAAGGAAGAGTGTTCTCAATTCAAATTCAGAGAACCTGGGATCACATCCCACTTCTGAACTTACTAGCTGCATGATGTTGGGCAAATCATTTAACCTTTCTGGGAGTCAGATTCTTTACAGGAAAATGAAAGGCTTAGACAAAATGACCACTGAGGTCCCTTCCAGCTCGAGATACATGATCCTAGGACACATGGTGCCCATCTCTGTAAATTGACTGACAAAATCGCTCCCTCATCACATCTTTTCTTCCTTCCATCAGGTAGTTCAATCATGCCTACCTAGTGCTCCCTTCTTTCATCTTCATATTTGATTACCCACTGCTAATTCCACCTCGGCTGTATCCCTTTCACACACAAAGACATCCCTTTAATCCTCTTCCTGTTCCTTTTTTCCCCTTTAATTCTTGCTCAGTCGTCTGAAACAAATTCTCTGTTTCCCTCAGAATCAAAATCCTTAAGAAAATGAAGACTTCTATAGAATAAGAGGGAGGGAAATTGATCTAGTCTATCAGTCTTTAAATACTTGAAAACATCCAACCTCTTCAAGATCACTACACAAAATTCTATTTTGCTCATTTGCCATGCCCCCTCCTTTTTTAATTATCTATAAATATTCAAGACAAAGCTAGCATTATAACTAGGGTAATATGGCAAGGGTTTTGCCCCATGGTGCTTAAATTTAGAGTATGCCTACAGCATTTGACACACTTCAAGAATATAGAAAGAGATGAACTTAGTACCCAATTAGCAGGAATAATTAATTCAACAAATATGTAATGTCAAGAGCAGCTCCCCATTGATAGGGGACGTTTTTTCAAAAGAAAAATTGCTAACAGTTTTTCATATGAAAAATCATTTAAAATAAATACTATCAAAACACATGCAAATCAAAACAATTATGAGGTTTTACCTTACACAATGCAAATTGGCAAAGTTAACTAAAGAAACAAATAATCTCTCCTGGTTCAATCAATCAACCAAAAATCCTTGAGGGTGTTTCTTTGTATCTCCAGCACTTAGTATAGTACATAGCATGTAGGAAACATTAATTATTACTTGTTGACATACTGACTAACTGATTCAAGAGTCTATGAAAGATAGGAACACTAATTCAACGAAGGCAAAGCTACAAATTGTTCTAATCGTTCCGGAACAGAATTTGGAATTATATATGGGGGAAAAACAGTGGCCCGTGCCTTTGAGGCAGAGATCCCATAAACCTCAAGTCAAGGACAAAATTAAAAGATTGCTATATATCAAAATATTCAGAGTAGGATTTTTTTCATGGTAGCAAAGGAATGAAAGAAAGTGGGTGACCAATGATTAGGGCTAAAGAAACTATGGTAGATGAATACAATGGAATAGTACCAAGCTGAAAGAAATTATGAATATGAAGAATTCAGAGAAATATTGGCAGACTTTTATGAACTTATACAGAATTAATTAAACAAAAGAGGAAAACAATATTGAAAGTAACTACAACATTATTAATGAAAAGAACAACAAAATTAAATTGAACCATGACCAGCTTTGGCCCCAGAGAATATAGGAAGAACTGTCTAATTTTCATTGTAGAACTAAAGGGGTTAGTGATGTTGAATGTTGAATGTTGTCAGATGTTGTTGGTGTGTCAGTTGAATTTCTCACACAACATTTCTGATGTCTTGTGGATTAGTGATTGTGCATTTACAAGTGATGGGAAAATATGGTCAGAATTTCAGACAAGTAACTTACAAACTTGGGGAAGCGCAGAACTGGGGATTGTTAGTAATGGTTTGCCAGTGGATTTTTTTCCCATTTTCTGTAACTTAGGTGGCATATTAGGTATATTAATATGAAAATAACATTTATCTAGCCCGTCATCTTAAATTTTAAAATCAGTTATCTATTAAACTAGTACAAACTGGTCTCTCAGATCCTTGTCCGTCCACTCAAAGAGTCTATGACTGGGAGACTGGAAAAAGGTCTTGTGGTTCAGAATCAAACCGTGTCAGATGTTTGTCAATGGAAAAAATGAAAAATGGCTTGTAGACTTGTGGCTTGCCTTACAAAACCTATTCACTACAGAACATTCTGGGAGAGAGAGAAAGCGTGCCCCAAACCAAAGAATCTGGGCACTGGATTCACATTGTCACCTGAGAAGCCAAGGAGAGGCCAGTTTTCAGACTTCTCTGGAAAGAAAAGTCTGTAATAGGTCTTGAAAAATGTACACATACTAGAAGAGACATAAGTAGTAATGGAAGCACGGAGTCCACAAACAACAGGGAGTAAGCTGACCTCACATGCTTGACTCATGACTATGCCTTCAAAAACTAGAGAACACTTGAAAACAAAATATGTTAAGGGATGGAGAGGGCTTGGGAGAGGAGATGAAATCCTTCTTAAAGGGATTCCTGAATTCTTGCTGAAAATTTGAGCAGAAAAGCTTTAAAAATATCTCTGACTTCCATACATCAGGTAATACTTTTGGATAAAATATCTTCTTAGTTACTAGGCACATAGGATGATGGAATTTAAAGTTTAGCGTCAACCTTAGTGATGATCTAGTCCAAATCCCTTGTTTTATGGATACGGAAATTGAAGACCAGAGAAATGAAGAGACTTGTCCAAGGCCACACAGGTCTCTGAGTGAATTACACTGCATCTGGACCCCTGGAGAAGATTGTTCTGAATTTTCATATTTCACAGTTTAAGCACATTTAATAGACCTTTTTAAACAAATAGTTCACTTTTACCATCCACTAAGAGTTCATCGTTACCCTAAAAACAAGGTCAAGACAATGAAGAGAAGAGGGGCCAAGCAGGGATCATAGATTAGGCAAACAGGAAGTAGCTGAGGTGTTAGGGGAGGGGGGTCACAGAATTCAAGACCATCACTCAACCCACTAGAATGCTTATAATTTTACTTTCTAGTTTCCTGTCTTACTTTCATATTTGGTAAAGTATTTGTCATCAAGAGATCAGACTTATAGCATCTACATTCTCATGAGGTAGTAAAGAAAAGTAGCTAGATACTGCAGTGGATAGAGTGCGTGATCTTGAGTCTAGAAGACATGAGTTCAAATTTTGCCTCAGATACTCACTATGGAGCCCTGGGCAAACACCTTAATCTCTCTCTGTCTCAGTTTCTTCAAATGTAAAATGGGAGCAATAAGTACTGATTTCCCAGGGCTGTTGTGTGGATAAAATAAAATTTGTAAAATACTTTGTAAACATAAAAGTGCTCTACAAATGCCAGTTATTTTTCAAAAGTTACCTCATCAAGATATACTCTCAAGGGTTACCTTATTCATAGTGACAGAGAATATTTCACTGAAGCTGTTCTATTAAACTAATACTCCCTATGTTTATTTTTATTCTGAATTTATCAAAATGCCAAATTAAATGAGCATTTCCATACACATAGTAGGGCAGAAAAAAATGACATCAGAAACTTTGATAGCTTGTTTTTCTTCCTTCCCTCTGAGATTACCTTCCAGTTATACCATACGTATCTTGCATGGATGTAGTTTTGCACGTTGTCTCCTCCATTAAAGCATGAGTTCCTTGAGGGAAAGGAATATGTTTTTGCCTTCCTTCAGATTCCCACTACTTATCTCAGTGCCAAGTACATACTAGGTACTTAATAAATGCTTGCTTCTTAAATATATAATAAGGCCCACATGTAACTTTCAAAACTAACCTGCTTATCTGTGATGTTTTCTGTTCTTATGTTCTTTTCTGTGCTTTGTTAATGCTTCAGTAACCCTCTTTTCTTTCATTCTTTTTTTATATTATCCTCCCACATCCACCTCCAACTGAAACAAAACAAATAAAACCCAAAATCGGTGTAATATGTATACATAGTGAAGCAATACAAAATTTTATGTTGGCTGAGTCCAAAAATATACGTCTTGTTTTGAATCTTGGATCAATCAAGATAGAGTATTCTCTGCAGAGAGGTGGGTAGCATGTGTTCCTTTGGAATCATGGTTGAAATTGCATTGATCAGAGTTCTTAGGTCTTTCAAATTTGTTTTTCTGTACATATTGTTACTGAATAAACTATCATTCCCTCATTCTGCATCAGTTCATACAAGTGTTCCCAGATTGCTCCAAAACCTCACCTTTCATCACTTTTTGCAGATCAAAAATATTCCATTACATTCACAAACTATGATTTGTTCAGCAATTCACCAGTTGATGGTTCTTTGCTGTAATCTGCTTGATACTTTACACACATGGGTCCTTTTCCCTTCCTTTGATCTCTCTGGGGCATAGACCTGCTAGTGGTATAGTTGGATGAAAGCTTAGTGACATGGTTCCAAACCGCCTTCCAAAATGGCTGAGCCAATTCATAGCTCTATCAAAAGTGTGTTACTATGTGGCCAAAGCCCCTCCAGTAATTATAATTTCTGGGTTTTTTGTCATCTTTAGCAATGTGATGGATATGAAGTGGAACCTCAGAGTTCCCTTACTTTGCATTTCTCTCCTTTTTAATGATTTTGAACATCTTTTTTCATGTGTTGAAAACTTGAGTTTCTTCCCTTTAAAAACTGCCTATTGTTCTTAAAAATTTGAATCAGTTCTTCGTATATCTTGAAAGTTAGACTTATCTGAGGAACTTGCTGCAAACTGTTTTTTCTAGGTAAGTATTTCTCCTCTGATTTTGACTTCATTCATTTTTGATCCTGTAAAAACTTTTTTTAGTTTCTGTAATAAATTGCTATTTTTATCTTCAAGGATCCTCTCTATCACTTATTAGCTCTTGAGTTCTTTCTCTATTCATAGATAGGAAAGTTCTTTTTTCCCTCTTCTCTAATTTGTTTGGGGTATAACCTTTTATATTGAGGTTACATATACCCTTAAAGCTCACTGTGGTGTATGGTATGAGATGTTGCATTATATCTAATTGGCATTAGACTGCCTTCCATTTTCTTTTCGTGTCTAATGGTGAGTCCTTACCTAGATAGTTGAGGTCTTTGGGTTTATTGAACACAATGCCAATAGATTTGTGGCTTTGGTACATTGTATGTCAAATCTGTTTGAATGATTGGATTCTTTCTCTTTTAACCAGTACCAAGTAGTTTTGATGATGATTGCTTTGTAGGACAGTATGAAACTTGGTACTGCTAGGCTGCCTTCCTTTCCACTTCTTTTCATTATTTATTTTTTGATTATTGATCTTTTGGTCCTCCAAATGAATTCTGCTATTAATTTTTTTTTCCTGTAAAGCAGAAAAATGCAATGTTTAAAAAGCAAAGCAACATTTTGGAAATTGAATTGACGTGTCACTGAATAATAAATTCATTTGGATGATATTGTCATTTTATTGGCATAACCTATTCATGAGCAGTTAATTTTTTTCAAATACTTAGGTCTGTCATTTCTGTAAAAAGTAGCTTTGTAATAGTATTCATAGTAATTCTGAAGTTAAAACTTGAAAAAATCAAATGACTCAAAACCATGTAAGAATTATCTCTGCTCTGTTACTTTCCAGATGCTGCACAGTGGTGCATAAATTAATTTGTACCAACAACAATTTTGATTTTGTGACAGCAATTCTTGCTTATGTGTGCTTCTACTAACACTCAGGTTAGTTTGTTTGTTGTTGTTTGTTGTTCCTCCTTCAGTCTCAAAGAGGAGTAATGATATCACGAATCTGATGTCTTAACATGTGTGTGAATTGGATTAGTATGTCTGCCCTTGATCAGATGAGACTGGATTGAGTTGCCTTCCTCACTTTTAGTTAGTTCTCTAACAGTTGCATTCTAAATTTCATGTCCCAAATGTGTTTCATTGTTCTTTTTTGTTGTGTTTTTAAAAATAGATATTACACAAAACAGATGTTCAAAAGTTCTTGCTTTTAAGGAGCATACTTCAATTACCAATACAGATATCGTAGCAGCTGTTGAAAGAGGAATATTAAGCTTATTAAGGAATGATTCAGGCCCCCAATAAAATAAGTCCAGGAACAACAAAGCTTGAAAATGTTATTCAAAAACAAACCAAAAAAAGAAAATTTCAAGAACTGACAAATTATTACTACAAAATGACCTAATTTGTATCTAGAAAACAAGTAAACATCTTCCAAGGGATCTGGCAGTTTAGAGAGGTTGTAATCAATTACTTTACATTGCAGCATAGAGTTCTAGAAATAGGAAGAATGGTGAGAAGACCAGCAAGGGAGGAGAGGGACCAGCCGCTAGCTATCACTATGAAATAAAAACAAAACTGTCTTAAGCAAGACGGTAAGAGGACTAATATACTAAATATTAGAAAAAGGTAACTTTTACTAATGAATATCACTTTTTCACCCAAGGCTACACCAAAATAATTGTCAGAAAAAATAAGTTCAGCTGTAAGAATTGAAAGTCTTCATCAGGCTTTAAAATATTCACCCAAAACAAAATGTCTGGGTGCTTTTTTTATTTTCAATGCATTTCAAAAAGTCTTGTTCCCATTGAGAAAAGAATGAACTATTACAAATATATTAATCTATGGAGGTGAATTATTGGAGAATCATAGGAACAATGTAACCTTGTATCCTTACACTTAATAAAAGGTTAAGAAATTTATTCAATAGGTAGTGAAACATGCTGAATTCATTGCCCTAGAAACTTGCCTAGTTTAAATTTGTGGGCTGTAATCAAGGCTAGACCTGGGGAAATCTACAATTTATCAACGTTATTCTTAATATCTAATTTGATAAAAATTGTGGTTTATGATGAATTAAGAATATGTGTCAAAAATCTCATGGTCTCAGTGTCAAAAGAAATAAAACAAATGATTGCAGCAAAAGGAGAATATATTGTGCATTAAACATTTTTGATGCTTAAAAGGTTATACAGTATTCCAATAAATTTAATAATTTTTTATTGCCTCAGCTAATTTGCACACTACTTCATATAGTGGTACTGCGGATGATTTGGAGTAAGGAAGGTCTGCCTTTCAATCCAGTCTGAGAACTCACAAGCTACATGGCCTAGTTGAAAGTTATTTAAATTGTCCATTTCTTTACCTGTAAAATGGAAATAATTATAGCTATTTGTTGCATTGTTCATTCATGCCAAACTCTTCATGACTGCATTATGAGTTTGCTTGGCAAAGATCCTGGAGTGGTTTGCCATTTCCTTCTCCAGCTCATTTTATAGATGAGGAAACTGAGGCAAACACGGTTAGGTGACTTGCCCACGGTCACACAGCTAGTAGGTGTCTGAAGCAGGATTTGAACTTATGAAGATTAGGCTTTCTAAATCTAAGCCCAGGGCTCTATGCACTATGTGCCATTTATCTGCCCCAGTGATAACTATAACAATTGCCATTTAATATGCTGGTTGACTTGCAATTGCCTAGCTGCAATCAGTGGAGGCAGTTTAATTGCCCATCCCAATAAAACCCTAGGACTAGACAAGAAGAGAAAAAAATGATCCCACAGAAAGCAGCATTGTCTGATATTTAAGGAATCAGCTTTTAAATGCACTTTGAAGGATAAGAGAATAGAGATATACACTTAGAGTATCCAAGGTTGAACACTAACATCACTTTGACGTTTGGCTGAGTTTTCTCTGCATGGAATAATCCAGCTGTAGATGTTGCCTCATTACATTTTTGTCTGTTTTGTTTTGCATAGAGGACAGATAGTGTCATAGACTCCAGATCTGGCATCAGAGGGACCTGAGTTCAATCCCTGGCCCTGCTGCTTATACCCTGCATGACCTTGGGCACCAAGATCCCATCATTCCAATATTTTCAGTTCCAGACATCCAAATCCTGCCAGACACTCTATTCTTAATAAGGTGTTCTCTTCTCTAATATGTATTTCTCTTTGAAAGTGCTTACCTTCTAAGAAGAGCAGTGATTTCTTCTAGCAACCTTAACTCCAGCTTTTGATACATCCAGTCCGGCATTTCACATGATGCACTCTGCACGTGAGCTAAAGAAATAAAGTGACAATATACAGCTTTGTCATATTCTTTTTCTGATCTTAAACCAATCTTTTTGGGAAGGCTTAGACTGCCTGCCTTGTGAGAGGGTCTAAGTTTCTATATACCCTGGAAGGTGTATTGTCTTCTCAGCTGGGGAAGAGAGGAAGCTAATGAAGATCAGACCCAGGGAGTAGGACAGTGGGATGTTCTTTTACAGTATATAATTTAAATTTCTCTCTGGAGAGGAAAGGGATAGACAAGGTTAGGAAAGGAGGAAAACATTGCCACCATCTCCCCTTGGTGTGTCCCTTCTGTGAGAGAGAGAGAGAAAGAGAGACAGAGAGAAAGAGAGAGAGAGGGAGAGAGAGAGAGAGAGAGAGAGAAACTTAAAAACCCAGCAGTCATGGAAAACTCTTCCCCAACTAGATAAAAAATTTAACTTCCAGGGACTTTAGCAACTTAATTGCCCTCAGAAGGCAACCAGTCTAAGTTCTCCCAGAAGGATCCTTATACAAAGAAAGCTAAAAAAAAAAAAGGCATATGCACAGTTGGAGAACCAAATTCTGGATTCATTTTTTTAACCTTTGCAGCATTGAACAAGTTACTTGGGCCCATCTTCTCAGGTCATGAAAACTGAGAAGAAAAGATATTAGAGAAACTATAGTGGCATAAATACACTAATACATTGTTGGTGGAGTTAGGTGTTGGTTCAGTCCTTTTGGAAAGTAATCTGGAGTAGTGTTTAAAAAGTGACTAAAATATTTGTACCTTTCAAGCTACAGATCCCACTACTAGGGACCTAGTGAGGTCAATGGTGAAAAGAATAGTCCCACATAGCCCCCAAATAGGAATAGCTGTACTTTTTTGTGTGTACTTTCCTACTCAATAAAAATTAATTGCTTATCAATTGGGTAATGAATAAACAAATCATGGTATATGAATGTATTGCAATATTGGCAAATTATAAGACTTTTTTTAAATTGAAGAACTCAGAGAAACATGGAAACGTTTCTACGCAGATGATTCTCAGGTCTGTTTATCCAACCTCAACTTCTCTCCTGACCTACAGTTCCACATATTACCTATTAGGTGGCTTCAACTAGATGTCCCTTATTTGTTCAGTCATTTTCCATCATTTCCAACTTAGCAAAGATATTGGAGTGGTTTGCCATTTCCTTCTCCGGTTCATTTTACAAATGAGGAAACTGAAGCAAGCAGGGTTAAGAGACTTGCCAAGGTCACACAGCTAATAAGTGTCTGAGGCCAGATTTGAACCCATGAAGAGGAGTCTTCCTGACTTCAGACCCAGAGCTCTATTCACTGTGTCACCTAGCTTCCCTGATGTCCCTTAGTTATCTTAAACTCAGCAGGTCCCAAACCATGCTCTTTATCTTTTCTCTGAAACTCTCCTCTCCTCCAAACTTCCTTATTTCTGTTATGTCTAAAAGCACCATCACCCTCCCAGTCACCCAGGCTCACCATCTAGGTGTCATGCTGCACAACTCACTCTCTCTTACCCCACATATTCAGTCCATTGCTAAATCCTGTCTATTTGAGCTTTGTTACATGTCTTGGACATGACCCACCTTCTGCCCCTTCTCTACTCTGACACTGTCACCACTCTAGTGAAAGCCTTCATCAACGCATACTCAGTCCATGACAAGATCTTGCTGGTGGGTCTCCCTGCCTCCAGTCTCTCCCCACTCCAAACCATCATCCAGTCAGCTCTCAATGTGATTTCCCTGAAATGTAGGTGTGACCATGTCCCTCTCCTACTCAAAAAACTCCAGTGGCTCCCTATAACCTCCAGAATCAAATCTAAAATACTTTGTTTGATTTTTAAAACACTTCCCCCTTCATCTTCTTATGCTTCACTCCCCTCTATACACTCTAAGACATAGCAACACTGACCTCTGTGCTATTCCTCACACACAACATTTGACCTAACAATTCTATGCCTCTTCCCTGGTTTTCCTCCATGCCTGGAATGCTCTTCCTTCTTGTCCCCATCTCTAACTTCTCCTTCCTTCCTTCAAGACTCAGCTCAAATCCCACTTTCTGCAAGAAGTCCTCAGACTTCCCCCGCCCCAACCAGGGCTTTTCCTCTGAGGTTACCCCTAATCTACCCTGTATAAATCTTGATCCTACCCGGTGGTTTGCTTTTGTCCCCCTCATTAGACCGTGAGCTCACTGAGAACAGAGACCATGATTTTGACTTTGTTGTATTCCCAGTACTCACCACAATGCCATAGTAGGCATTTTATAGTGCTTGTTGATGGCCTAACATAAACAGAGAAATGGGAACTGAAGACAATCCGGAAGGACTAATGATGAAGCATACTATCCACCTCCAGAGAAAGAATTGATATTGATTGAATACAGACTGAAGCAAGATATTTTTCGCTTTCTTTTTTTTTCTTTTATTCAAGTATTCTTGTACAAAATGACTAATATGGAAATGTTTTACATAATTGCACATGTATAGCCTATATCAGATTGTTTACCATCTCATGGTGGGGGGAGAGGAGGGAGGGAGGGATAGAATTTGGAACTCAAAAATTTAAATAAAAATGTTTTTAAAAATTAGAAAAAAAGCAACCACAAAAAGACTTAACGGGAGCCTTCTTGCCCCCAGTAAACAAAGAAGCTCTGGGTATGCTCAAATGCTCTGTTCACCCTGCCAAAGGAAGTCCTATTAAAACTCTTTTACCCTCCAGTGGGGAGTCATCAGTGCTTTTCTCCATGCCTCCCTCCATCTTCAAACATGAACCCCCACCAATCCTTGCACCCTGATCTTCACCCCAGTTCCAGCATCCCTTCTCTCTCCATCCAGTGCCTATCTTGCTTGACACAGATAAGAACCCTATAAAACTCCCCCAGACTTTACTAGTTTGGGACACTCAATTCCACCAAGGGCCCCCCAGCAGACCTGTTTCTATCATCTCTGACTGACCTACTTATTGGGAGTATCCCCTTCAATCAAGCTGACTTACTTTATTCTCTCTCTCCACTGATCTGTCTTGCACCTTTGCTCTCTTATGCGAGTGCTTTGGAATCCCAGCCCTCTCTCACCTCAAAGTGCATCAAAGACACTGATATAGAATAAACTAAACAGGATTGAGGAAACAATAAACAGAACTACTCCAACATAATTGGAATGAATGAAAAAAAGGAAATTGAACACTAACAAAAATTATGCTTATCTAATGTAACTCCAGAGGAAACTTGAGAAAACTCCTTCCCATTCAAGGCATAGATCTGGGCTGCTGGGGAAAATATTGTATTTACTGTCAAACGTGGTTGATGTGTTAGTTAGGTTTGATGAATTGCATTATTTCTTTTTCTTCATTAATAGAGATAGCTCACTGGGAAAGGGTAGAAGAGGGATATATTATCAGAAATCAATGTTATTAAAAAAGTCATAAATAGTATAAAATTAAAGAACAAATTTCTAAGAGGTGGGGGAAAGAAAGGTAAGCTAACTCTGGAGGGGCAGGGGACTCTTATTTTGTCTTTGTACGTCCAGGAAGAATTCAATAAATGCTTGTCAAATGAATGGAATTTATGATTTCCACTCCAGGTGTGCTACTTACCGGACAACCGAGTTTGGGGTAATCCTGGGCCTGTCATTTCCAGTGCATGAAAGGAGTGCATATGAAGTCATGTTTCTGCCTGGGCTGTCAGTACCACTCTTTTGAGTGTGTTTTCCATCCTGCTCCTTCGATACTTTTTTGGACTCAGTTGAAATTCAAACATTGAAGAAGAAAAGTTCCGTTCTAGAGCTCCCTGGTTTCAATCACTTCTGACTCTGACTCACAAACATTGCTTAAAAAGATATGTGATTGAAGCCCCAAATGCAGATCTTTTGATTTTAGGGGGAAATACATGTGGTTGAAATCTGAGCCCTGCCTACTTCCAGGCCCCAGTTTGGGGAATATAATCCTGGCACAAGAAATCAAGCCATTGTTCAGAGTCTAATTGTTGAAGGGGAAATCCTACCAAAAGGAAAATAAATGTAGCTCTGGCTTCATGGGCTCTCTGCCCAGATAGCACCACTGCGAGGGAGATAGATAACCCAAGCAGACACTCACCCAGAGCTCATCGATCAATGAAACATCAGGCTGGTCCTTCAATTTGTGGGACTATTTGGAGGTTTCTATGAGAGAAAGGCCAGGATGAACAGCCATTGTTCTTTACCCCAAAAGAACAAGTGTGGGCAGAGTCAATGGCAGGGAAGGGGCTGATCTCTGGACATTTGTCCCCTAGCATCATCCTGCATGACCTGGTGATTTCTAGTGACAGATGATGGGAATTTGAGGAGTGGCTTTTCCTCTCTCCAGAACCCTCTCCCCACCCCAGAACTGATAGGGCATGTTAGTTCCCTTGTAGAAACTAAAGGGAATTTTGTTTTTCCCCTCCCTTGTGCCTGGATCACCTCTAAGCACCACCCCCCCACCTCTAACTCTTATAAACACAGTAAGACCTTTATCTCCAGTCATCATCCTAAAGAAAGGTCAAATCAAATCTTCATCAGTTTTATTTTTGACAAGCTCATAATCCTATACAACAAAGAATAAAGTTCTGGAACCCCAGAAAGAAAGTACTAAAAACAGAAACCAGTCTACATTCTTGTAAAAGCTAGCATTTATATAGCACTTTAAAGTTTGCAAACCATTTTACCTACATCATCTCCTTTGAGGCTTACATTAACCCTGTGTGGTCAGGATTAGAAACATTTTTATCTCCATTTTGTAGATGAGAAAATCAAGTCTCAGAGAGGGTCACATGGGCAATAAATATCAGTGTGAAGGATATGAGTCATGTCCTACTATGCTAGGAAGGATATCTTCCAAAGGCATTACCACAAAGGACAAGCTGACTTCAACCCCAGCAGGAGTAACATTGTCCAAGGAAAGGGAATGAAATGCACATTGGAAAATGAATTGTGGGAAATAGGGACATACTCTTTGAGTGTATCCTTAATCATCCAGTTTTCTACTTTGTCCTGCTGGACAAGACCCTTGCATGCCACTTTTCTTGTAGACAGGCAGTTTATCAAAGATGTTTGCACTCCGTTGAAGACCTACTATGCCTCAGGTTTACCTGGAGATCTGGATAGGAGCAGGTGTGATGGGGTACGCTATTTACAAAAGCAGAAATGTGGACAAGGCAAAGTAAGGCTCTGTAAGGTTCACGTTTGGCTCCTACTAATAAGACATTATTAACTAACTTTATTTTGGATTATACATAGGATGAAACAACCCACAGAAAATCTGGGCTTTGGACAATAGATGAATAGAAGGATTTCCCACATTAACTTTTAGGCACTGATTCATACCATGAAATAATGTGGAATGTGCAAGGTGGCTATTAACATGTTCCAATTCAATTGATGTGTCATCCCCCTGATTTTGTGTGTATATACACAGCATGTTCAGCAAATGCTTTTTTAATGAAACTGTTGGATTAACTGTAACTCCTTCAAATATAAAGTACAATTGTAATTATCTTTAATATAAAGTGATTAAGACCTATGGAACTATTAAAAATGCATCCTGAATCACCTACCTCTCTGAAAAGCACACATTGTAGAGGATGCCTAGCACTGGACAACCAGAAGATCTCGCCCCAGGGCTCATTCTGTCCAAGCCTGCATCAACTTCGCAGACAAAGATGTGGAAATTTCAGTCGATCATCCAGATGTTTTCTCTTTGAGGAAATGACTCAGGGTTTGATATTATGTAGACCAAACATCTCTATAATTGATTAAATTTTTCACTTTGCTTCCAGATGCTCTGGCAAGGTATAAACACAATCACAGACAGTCCTGGAGCAGTCAGACATAAAAAGGTGGGGAAAAGTAACTGATTCAAATAAGTCCTTTGATAATAGATTTACATTAAATATATGAGAGCCAGAACAAAAATCCTAATACAATCCCCGGTCCAGGGCACCACCACTATTTGCTCACCTGATTCGTGTTGAATCTCTCAAATAAGCTCCTTGAGGGCAGGGATTATTTTGTCTAAATCTTCCTATCCCCAGTGCCTCCTTCTATGGTAGGTACTAAATAAATTCTGATTGGAAACTTGGCCCAAAAGAACTGATATAAGAACAATCCACCACCACCACCACCACACACACACATCATTACAGGTATCATGTTCCACAGCTACAGAACATTACATTACAATTGCTGGGTAGGATATTAAACAGAGCACAGGACCCGGAGACAGGAAGACCACAGTTCAAATGCAACCTGAGTAATTTACTAGCTATGAAACAAGCTGCGCAAGTCACTTAATGTCCGTCTGCCTCAGTTTCCTCATGGGTAAAATGGAGATACTTCCCCAGAAGTTGTAAGGATAAAATGATATAATATTTGTAAAGTGTTTTGCAAACTGAGACCTGGGAAAGACCTTAATTTGGAAAAAACCCAGGTTACCCACAGTGCCAGTCTTCTTGACTTTTGTCTTGCCACTGGACCCTGAAGACTCTGGAGGAGAGAGTGAGGCTGGTGACTTTGCATAGCTCTGTCTCACTTAAATCCACTTCACATGTAAATCAAGACATCACCCTAAGGGTAGAAGAAACACTTTATTCCCAGCAGACTTCGCTCCAGATCACAAGGCTCAAGTTCACTAGGGTCCTACCATCATTGGACCCTATCTCCAGAAGCCCTTTCAGCACATCAGGAGTGTCCCTATACTCTCATGTCTTTAACTCAAGTACTATACTGCCTGCAATAAGAGAGAGCAGCTTGGCATGGCCAGTGGTCATCAATAAGAGACCCTTCCCCACTAGCTCCAGGGACTTCTCCCTCTTACTTGATAATTTCTGAAGCAACTTTTCCTCTGCTATGAGACTTATGCATCACTTCTGGCTAAAACATCTTGCACTGTTTCTTCATCCCTAGACCAGGACAGAACAAAGACCATCAATATGTTTCTATCCAAGGAAGCATTTTCAGCTTTCAGAAATTTCCCAATTTAGGCAGAAAATTTCATATTGGTGCCTTCTAGTTAAAACGCAAGTTTAAAAGTTATCTTAAATGTGAACAATGCCTTACTTCAGAAGGGAGGGGCAAGGAAAAATGCTCGGGATTTCTCCAGATTAAAAATGGCTCTGGTGTAAGTGAGGACAAATCCAGAACTATGCCTTACCTCCCTTCTTTCCTTTATTCCTCTTGGGCAGTGTGTGTTACAGAAGTTGCTGGACACAGTTTCAGATTGTTTTAATTTATAAATGTTGTACAAATTTTAATAATTTAATTTGCATATGTGGCCAAAATAAAAATTTGCATTCAATCTGGCACCCACAAAAAGAAGGAACAAGAAGGACTCAGGTCATCTTCTTTATCACTAATCCAGGTCACACTCTCTCTAATATCATCATGGATATAGTGGAAAGCAGCCCAATGGTCTTCCTGCCTATAGGATCTGGAGGCACCACCCAACTATCAGTGCAGGTCCCTCTCAGTCAGCTATCTCAGGTCGCAGGTAACAAGGTTCTCCTCCACCCTAAATGGTAGTTTATGAGATCCCATTGGTGTGTTTACCTTCAACTATCAGCTCAAAGCAAAGTATTAAATGAAACACATAAGCCTAAAATGTAATCTCCCACCAATGTAGCCAGCATCATCTGGAAGATCCGAAGAAAGACAAAGAACAAATGGAGAGGTGCATGGAGAGTGGGAGGGGCACCCATTTGGGGAGCCATTTAAGTGGCTAAGGCACATTCACACTTCCAATGTTTGAGGGGCACTGGGTCTTCACATTGATCCCACTGGCATTGGTCTCCTGTTCTCTATCAGATGTTGTTTATTTGGTTCCTGCTAGGCACTGGGCATTAGATAACGGCCAACCCTCTGTTCAACTTAATCCATGGGGATGCTGTTAAACTATCATCTTTACCATTTCCAACTTCAGGCTCAACTGAAATCCCTGGCTGGCTAATGGAGACTTCTAAAGTCACTGTCAACTACAAAATGAAGGGGCTGGACTTTATGTCCTTTGAGGTGCCTTCTAGTTATAAGTCTATGATATCGTGATCTATTTATTTATTCTACAAACCAGCTAATGCTAATTTGCCTAATAATTATCAAATGGCTTGGGGAAGGGGGCTGTCCCCAATCTTTTTGGCATCAAGTATATCCTATTGTAGATGAATCAAAAAGGTACAGGAGTGAATTAAAACCAGGGGTCAGGGACAATGTCTCTTCTCCCTAGTCAGCTGAGTTCTTGGTCCCTTAATAAGCAGATGCCATAACTCAAAGCCTGAAAAAGGCTTTGTTCCACATCCTTGCACATCCACTGACAATCTGTCAAATAAACAGGACCTGTTGATAAGCCAAATAATAACCACTTTTCAAACCATGGGTTACTAATGTATTTCTACTCATGCAATTTCAGATGCTATTGAGAAAATTATCCTTTTGGAAGAGTTTCATGACAAATGCAATTCCATTCTTAAATGGTATTAAATAATGACATGTCCTTGTCATTTCAACAACGCAATACAATTAGCATTTATTAGGGATGTTCCACATGCTCTAGGCACTAAAGATATAATCCAACAACATGACTCCTGCCCTCAATGAGCTTATATTCTACCGAATGATACAAAATATATCCTTGAGGGAAAGAGTGTTAGCCCAATTTACTTTTCATCTACACCTAAACAACTGTGTTCTTACAACTTGCATCATCGTATTCTCTCTATCCTCCAAATGACTAAATTGATCCCTGTCTAGAGAAGATGGAGTCCAGAATCTTATTTTTTGAGACTGTGTCCCTGCCTCACCCAGCAGCCACTCATGAGCACAATGCCACTGCTGAACTATGCAGAAGCTTTGATCTACACTATTTCTAAACTGGGATAGATCACCTCATCATAGACAGACTGGTGGCCTCCCACTCCTGCGGGTTCACTGTATTGGTGCCAGACAGTGCAAACCATATCAGCTTTAGCCTGTCTACATCTCAGAGCTCTTGAGCCCAGGAGATCTATCAGTCTCTCAGACTATTCAAGTAGCAAAGATTATAGGAGTGTACCCCCAATCCCAACTGTGTCTAGAATTTCAAAATGCTCATCAAGACCTACCCATCCAAATATTATTCTATTTTTCCCCTCATGGCCTTGGAAATTCCCGGTTGGTCCTTCCAGATCTGTCTATCTTTTTAGAGGATATATACAAATCTAATTACTGACTTTTATGCTTTGAAACTCAGCATTGCCTATTGTTTATTTTTCCTCTTGGTGTGATGTCCACCAAATGGGAAAAAAAAATCATAGAGCTAGGTATGATAGGATCCAGGAACAAGCAATCACATTGTCATCAAAAATCTGTATTCACTATTGCGTACAGGCATAAAGGATAAAACTCAACATGAAATATAACTAAAATCATTGGGAAGGGAACAAGAGAATATTTCATGAAGGAATTTTTGAAACTCAATGAAGTGACAGTGTTCTGGCCTAAGGTGAAAGCAATTAGCTAGTACAACTGGCAATGCAAGTATGGGCTTCATTACTGGACATATTCCTGAGACAGCTCAATCAGGAGGGAGAAAGGAAATGTTTTTTAAGTAATTTTTCTTTTTATGAGGCCATTTAGTAAAGAGTAATGAACTTTAAAGAAAGTCAAAGAAATTTAATGACACAATCAGCAGACAGCTATTGGGGTAAATTAGATTAAAGGGAGAAAAGAAATCACTTCAAAGATATATAGTTTGCAATGGTTTATTTCAAAATGGCTTTAAAGAAATAAATCTGGAAAATAGCTTTTATGAAAATATGAGAGGAAATCCAATGAGGTTGAGGTCATTCTCTTAGGGATATCTAATCAAAGGATGGTTTTAACTCTGTTTCGTGGTATCTCTTCCCAAAGAAATTTCAGTTGTGTTATGTAGGATCTCTCTCCAAGACTTCATACAGCTGAGAACACTTCCTGATCACACAAAAAAAGTTAACCACAAAATGAACCGATGTAAAGAAAGACTGTTAGTTTATGGTACACAAAAAGCCTATATATAAGGGCATATTTATATACAATCTACTTCTTACTCTTTGTTGATTGAAACACTCATAGTTGTTGAAGTGTATTAAGTTCATAAGGGGGAGGAAGTATTTATTATTGTTATTATTAACATTTGTAACATTTATATGTATATTTTGTATTTTTAATATATTAATATTTAGAACATTTATATAGTGCCTACTATGTGCCAGGTACTGTACTAAGCTCTTGATATTCCCTTGATAGAGCCTCATGGCAACTCTGGGAAATAGGTGCTACTATGTTCTGCTTTTCACAATTGAGGAAACTGAGGTATGCAGAGGTAAGTGACTTGCCTGGATCACACTAAATAAGTATCTGAGGATGAAATTAAACCCTGGTCTTCCTGACTCTGGATTCAGCACTCTATCCACTGCACCACCTAGCTGCCTCAGAAGAGGGATAAGGCTAAGGATAGGGGCAGGAATAAGGGTAGGGGTAGGGAGAGGAATGGGACTTGGCATTTCATTGGTGTAGGAAACTGCTAGGGAGGAATTTCCTCTCCCAATACAAGTCAGCATCTTCTCCATAAATTTAAACCTTAGAAAGTTGCATAGAGTACCAAGAGATATCATGCATTTGGCAAACCTTAAAGGGCTTTATAAATGCTAGCTATTGAATACAGTGACCAATTGCAACTTCAGAAGACAGAACAAATCACACATCTTCCCTCTCATCAGAGAAGTGGTGGACTAGAGGTACAGAATAAGGCAAACATTATTAGAAGAGATCAATTTTTAAATTTTATTCTTGTTGCTTAGCTGTGTTTTTTGTTTCAATACAGGGTTTTAGGGAAGTAGGGTGTCACTGGGAAGTGATAGGAATGTAAGAAAAGTGCATCAACAAAATATTGGTGCTGGGGGAAAGGCATACAGAAGCACTAATCTCTTCTACACATTTGCCTGTACATATATATATAAATATTTATATATGTAGATACACATAGAAAATACACATATGTGTATACACATAAGTTGTCGTTCAATCACTCAGTCATTTCCAACTCTCCATGACCCAATAGACCATAGCACTCCAGGCCCTTCTATCCTCCATGTTTCCATGACATTATCTATCCATCTCATTCTCTGCCATCCCCTTTTTCTTTTGTCTTCAATCTTTTCCAACATCAAGGTCTTTTCCAATGACTCCCATCTTTTCACTAAGTGGCCAAAGTTTTTAAGCTTCAGCTTCAGTAATTGACCTTCCAGTGAGTAGCCTGAATTAATTTCCTTAAGTATTGACCTATTTGATCTCCTTGCTGTCCAGCGGCCTCTCAAAAGTCTTCTCCAGCACCATAATTCAAAAGCATCGATTGTGTGGTACTCAGCTTTCCTTATAGTCCAACTCTCATCCATATATTGCTACTGGAAAAACCATAGTTTTTATTTTACAGACCTATAATATCCTTAATGAGCCAATTAACCAAAGACAAAACTGCCAAAGAGAAGATTTCTTTCTTCTCCAATCTTTCTCTATCATATGGCCTCTTATCCATGTTGTCCTACTTAGAAAATCCCTGTTACATGTGGGTAACAACAGGCAATTCATTATGTAGCACATTCAACATATTAAGCGCAGACCATTGTGGTAGCACTGAAGGAGGTCTACTAAGGTTAAAATCAGGCATGATCCCTTCTGTAAGAAGCTCACAGTCTAGTAATGGGATAGCATACAAATATAAATAATTATCACACTTTTAAGGGCTCATTCTTTGAATAAGCATTCTCCCCTACAATAATGAGAATGACTCCCTTGGAGTCAGAAAGGAGCTTAGAGACTATGTCTAGTCTTACCCCTTCACGAACAAAATATCCTGTTAAAATTAACTGTGACAAGCAGTCATACAACCTCTGCTTAAAGACCTTTGGTGAGGAGAAACACACTACTTCCTCAGGGACACCAGGCCATTTTCAGACACCTTAATTTTTTTGGAGTTTATTTCCTTAATTCATGTCTAAATGTGCTTCTTTCCAACAAAACTATCACCCATCACTTCTTATTCTGCCCTGTGGGGCCAAACCCAGAAGTATATGAACATAACTGTCATGTCCTCCCTGAGTCTTCTCTTTTCCAGGGGCCATTTTCCCAGTTCCTTTACTAGATGATGCCCAGACCAGCCATCTCTTCATTACCCACCCTGCTGCACTCCTTTGGACGTCTCCTACAGATTCCTGTGTCAGGTTATCTTCCTTCTCCCCCTACCTTTTTCAGCTTCCTTTCCTATGTTGTCTTCCCTTTTAGATTATAAACTTCTTGAGAGCAGGAACTGTCTTTTTAAAAATTATTTTGTATGCCCAGTCACTGTCTGTCATACAGTAAATGCTTAATAAATGTTTATTGACTGACCTTCATAGAGAGAACTCAAAGCTTTTTTCAATCCTAGTTACCCTTTTCTCCATGTTCTCTAGCTCATCAATGCCCTTCCCAAAAAGTACTATACAGAACTGCATAGGATACTTCTGGTGTGATCTGACAAGGTTAGAGTACAGCAGGGCCATTAATTCCCTGGTCTACTTCAACACTTTGTTCTTCTTAATAGAGTCTATAATCACATTAGCTGTTTTTTGGCTTCTGTATGACACTGATGACTTATATTGAGCTATCAGTTTGTTAAAATTTTCAGATCATCTTTGAATTAATTGTTGTTTAGACACCACATTACCATCCTGTACTTCCTAAAATGATTCCTTGATTTTTTTCAAGAGTAAGTCTTAACATTTATGTGAAATTGATTTCTTGTACTCAAAGGTAAGTCTTGGCATTTATGTGAAATTGATTTCTTGTATTCAAGGGTAAATCTTGATATTTGTGTGAAATTGATTTTGTTTACTCAAAGTTAAGTCTTGACATTTATGTGAAATCTATTTCTTGAACTCAAGGGTGTCTTTTATACGAAATTGGTTTCTTGAACTCAAGGGTAAGTCTTGACATTTATTCTTATTTAAATGCTATACTGAACATCTAGAATTATAAAGCAACAGAAATAGCATGGTCTGACAAAATATGCACCAAGACCATCTAGATATTAAGCCTTTATTTAAAAGAGGAACAAAATAAAATGCATAGGACTTATTTTACCTGACTTTTAGATAGTCTTACTTTAGTGTGTTTTTTATTAGAATATTTTTCCTTCATCTAGCGAGTGTTTGAGATCTTGTATTTTAGGATATACATTTGAAAAACATAACTCATGATTGGCATCAAACTAGTCAATTAACACAAATTATGAAACATTTTGGAGTGAATTCCTGTAGAATCGGAGAGATATTCTGGATATGGATAAAATCTGCCTTTATGTGAATTCAGAATACCTGGATAAAAATTTTATATAATGAAAATGCATGACTATTAATTTAAAATTAAATCAAAAAATAATAAATTTATGCAAACCCAGGGCCCAGAAGTAAAGGTCTGGATTTACACAGAGTGGGCTCACTCTTGATGGGATTTTCTAATCATACTATCTGTGGCTCTTGGTCCTGAGTAGGATTTCCTCTGGTAACAAAAATGTATCTAGTATCTAGGTCTCTAGAGAAAAGGTAAGGGTCTCTCAACTTTCATATGAGTGCTCAGGCTTGAAAATGGTCAAAATGGACTCATAGCCAAATCTGTAAGCAGTCAAACCAATTTCCTCTCCAGTGAATTCAATCTCACCCAGGGAGCTATATCTAGCCCTCTAGGGTTATAATATTGCCATAGGGTAAGGCACTCTGAGATTGGTAGAGAATCAACCAACACATTTCTGGAGGACTCTCCAACTTCAAACCCAGGAAACCAACTAGAGTGTGAGATGCTTGAGTACAGTGACTATTTCACCCTTTCTATTTGTGTCTTCAGCACATAGCACAATATTTGGCCCACAGAAAGCACTAAATTAATGGTTTTTCATTCATTCATTTATAGATTTCATGGGATCATATACTTCTATGTGGAAGGGACCTAAAAGGCCATTGAGGCAAGTGCCAACACTTTTAAAATTATTAACTGCATCCCTAAAGACAAAAGACACAACCTCTTCATTTTACAGATGAGGAAACTAAGGCATAGAGAAGTTAAGTGACTTTTTCAAAGTCACACAATAAATTCCAGAGTCTGGATTTAAACCTAGGTCTTTCTGACTCCAAGGCTAATGCTCCATCTATTACAAGAACTGTCAGGGACCTCAGAGGCCATCTCATCCAACTTCTTAAATTATAGATGAGGAAACTGAAGCCCAGGGATTTGATCTTATTCCAGATTACACAAGTAGTAAGACTCAAAGGTGGGATTTGAACCCAAATCTTATGCCAGAAGGACCAACTCTTTTTCTACAATCTCATGATGGCTCCATAATTATGGCATGCTTTTGTCATTGGAATTCTCCCAAAAGGGTCCCAAACCATCTTAGTATCTTCTTTCTTTTAAGTATTTCTTACTTATCCCTTATACAGCTTTTGTGGGCATATCTGTTCACTATCTTCCCCATGAGACTGAGCTCCTTGAGGGCAAGGACTGTCTTTGCCTCTTTTTGTAAACCCAGTGCTTAGCACAGTGCCTGGCACACAGTAGGTGCTCAATAAAGTTTTATTGACTGACTAGCATGGGTCTTTAGGGAGGTTATTCCTCACCATGGATCTACCCAGTAAACATAAATAATAGTACTAGTCAGAGTAAAAGCCCAGATTGGCTTCTCCATCTCACAGTTCTGCTCCTTGCTGCTTCTCAGCTCTGGCTCCCACTTCATCTAGGAACTCCTCCCCCAGGTCCAGAGGCCTTAGTAGCAGAATTCTGATGCCATACTTCCCCCACTGCCATAGTAGACAGGCCATAACAGTCACTGTCTATCTTTATCTCTTTCTGCAAATCTCCTTATCTGTTTCCATCTCTCTGTACATTTTTCTGTCTTTGAGTCTCTTTTTTTGTATTTCTGTGTGTTTCTCTTTTGGCCTTTCAAAATTTCTCTGTCTCTCTCTCTCTGTCTCCTCTAATTTTCTCTACATCTATCTCTGCTGAAGTCTCTGTTTCTGTCACTAACTCTGTCTCTCCCCTCCTCTTCTTCTGCCCTTTCCCTCATTTCTTCTTGGAGCTAGTAAACTTGCAAGGCTAGATGTGAAAATAGACCCAACTAGACCCAGGGGAGGTTATTTAACCCTATTTACTAGAATGTTTGTGTGTCTTTTATCTTTAGGGATATAGTTAATGATTTTTGAAGAGTACTGGCACTGGCCTTGAACAAATTTGGTAGAGGATTGCAGCCAAAAAGTTTTAAAGAGAGAAGCCCCTAGAATCATAAGCAGGGTTTTAAGAATACACATACACGTAATAATAACTCCCATTTATGCAGCACTTTAAGGCTTATGAAGTACTTTACGTATGCAGTCTTTATATATGCATGGAGGATAAATTGGATCATGAGAAATTATTTGCTTGACATTTTAAAAATATACACCTCTCTTTGGGGAGACTTTGTATTACTATTTCCCACCTCTGAGCTTTCATTGTGTAAAAATGTTACTGGAATTATTTCCTCATGCATACATATTATATTGAGAAGGTAAATATACTGCAGCTGAGAAAAACAGGGTTGACATTGAAATGAGTCATTAAGTAGTTACAATGAGCAGGCTGACTGATCAAACAGGGAAACTTGTGGACATGAAGCTAGCAACCGCATTGTATCTGCAGAGGGCAACTAGAGTCAACCTGAAATAAAGCCCCCTCAAGGAACATAGAAGCCCTACATTTGAAAAAGTCTGTCCCAAACAGCAAGGACAAAAGTGACATCATGGTCAGATTGGCAGAGCTGAGGTCCATCTGTCAAAGAATCAGGACCCATTCATTGTAGGACACTTGTATTACAACAACAAAGAATCACAGAATTTCATAGTGAGAAGTCCTCATAGGCCTTGTGGTCTGATCCTCTTCTGAACAAGATTCCCATTTAAAATATCATGGGTTTTGGACCAATGAGTTGCCACCAAATCTTTATTCTAGTAAAGGCAAGCCCATGGCCTTTACTGCATCTTTAGCTGCTAGCTCTGTCACTCTGAGGCCCAGGGAGTCATGCCTAATGCTAATTCCTCTTCTACATGACAAGCATTCAAGTACTTGAAGCAAACCTCATCCCACCCCCAGTCTTCTCTACTCCAGGCTAAACGTCCTTATTTTGTTCAACTTGTCTTATGCAATGGTGTCCTGGACTCTAACCATTATGCTCATACATGTATGGATAAGCCCAAGCTTCTCCATGTCCTTCCTAAAATGGGAAATGAAAAAATGAATATTATGTTCTAACTATACCAGGGCAGAGCAAAACAAGCCTGTAACTTCCCTAATGCTAAACATTGGATCTCTGTTTTAGCATTGGCTAGAACTTTGAGGACCAGGGCTGACCCATACTACAATGAGGCACTGCCAGAGGAATAATGAAGAATATAGCTTGGAGCTTTCAACTGGTTGGCTCATGATATAAACACAGGGTTCTGACAAATCTGAAACAGACAGGAGCAAAGAAGGAAGATCTAGGAGAAACAGTGCTGAGTAGCATGATATGGAGAAAGGGAGGAAGGACGGGAGGGAGGGAGAGAAGAATGGAGAGAGGAAGGAAGGAAGGAAGGAAGGAAGGAAGGAAGGAAGGAAGGAAGGAAGGAAGGAAGGAAGGAAGGAAGGAAGGAAGGAAGGAAGGAAGAAAAACAGGGAGGGAAGGAGGAAGGGGAGGGAGGGAGAAAAAAGGATGGGGGAAGAAGAGAGGGAGGGAAGGAAAGAAACAAGCATTATATTATGAAAGTACATCACAAAAGAAAAAAAGAGCTAGATAAGTGTAGTGACTTTCTTCATAAGAATCCTTTATCTCTCAACTTTGTATCTAAAAATAAGTTGGCTATTTCCAATAGAAGTGATAGCTGAAATCCTTCCATCTCTTCCTAACACTCTGCCAGTTTCTCAAATGAACATGCTTAGGGTGAAAGGTATGATCGCCCTGTTCATTGCCCGTTCATTGGATATGTTCTTTCTTCTTTGTTCATTTATGCTTACAACAAAATCATACATGATGTGGTAGACATAAATAATAATTGGCCTTTCTAAGTACATTAAAGATAGCAAATTGCTTTACGCGTCATCTCAGCTGATTTTCACAGCCTCTTTGTGAAGTAGATGCTTTTATTATCCCCATTTTACAATGAGGAGACAGGTTGAGAGAGAGTGACTCACCTCAGGTTACATAGTAAATGCTGAAGCAGGATTTAAACTCAAGTCTTCCTGACTCCAAGTCCAGAACTCTATTCTGGTAGCACTGAAATAGCCAGACATCCATCTTCTGTGTTCTATTTCACTATGCTTTTGCCTCTCAGTCAGGATAGTCCATCCCTAGAACTAAAAAGAGCATATTTTAATTACTCTGTGTCTAAAACTCCATGTGATTACAGAAGAATTCCTTGGGATAGGCTGGCACTAATTCTCTTCATTTTGTAATAGCTGGAATGCCCAAAAGAAAGGCCACTGTGGAGATTTCTTCTTGAAATCTTTTGCTTGCTGCTCTGCAAGGAGGATGTCTAATCCTAGATAGCCAGGTGGTAACCAAACTGCTGCTTTATTACAATCTTGATATTGGCTTTCTGAAAAAAAAAACAGCAGTCATTTGCCAACCCAAATGCATAAAATTAAAGAAAAATTCAATTGACACAAGAATTTTGGATACAACGTACATACTGTTTACCAAGATAAAGTTTGACTTTTGGCACAGTATTCCAGACAGATTTCTCATTTGACAAAATGTCTCAACTATTCCTGTGGACAAGACGCAGAGATGTGAACTGGGCAATAATGTAGTTAAATGGATTGGGAACTGGCTGGATGGCCAGAAGCCAAGAGAAGTCATTAATGGGTCAATGTCAGTTTGGAAGAAAGCCTCCAGTGAAGTGCCCCAGGGATCCATGCTTGGCCCTATGCTATGTAATAGCTTGGAAAGAGGCATAAATAATATGCTTATCAAATTTGCAGGTGATGCAAACCTAGGAAGCATAACTAATGTGCAATGACAGAGTTAGGATCCAAGAAGGTCTTGACAGGCTAAAATGTTGTGCCAGATCTAAGGAGATAACAAATAATTGGGATAAATGGAAAGTCTTGTATTGTGTTCAAAAAATCAACTCAAAAAATACAAGTCTAGACAGTAATTTATCTGAAAAAGACCTTGAGTTTTAGTGAATTCCAAGCTTAATTTTATTCTATAATGTAATAAGTTGGCTAAAAACAGCCAATGAGATACTAAAGTGCATTAAAAACAATAGAGCATTTATGACTAGAGAGGTAATACAGTCCCACTCATTGTGTTCTCCTTTAGTCAGATTACCATTCTTTGGTGTTGTATTAAGTGCTAGGTACCTCATTTTTAGGAAGCACATTAATAACTTACCAAGTGTCCATAGGAAGCAGAGCATGACTATGGAGGACCAGTTCAGGGAACTAGGGATGGTTAACCTTAGAGAAATGAAGACTTAGGGGAGGGACAATTAGTAGTTGGGTTCATACAGTTGAAGAGCTTTCACGAGGAAGAGGGATTACCGCAAAGGGATAAAATAAAAGTACTAGAAGTAAATGTCATTTGCAAAATAAGGTTAAACTAGTTGATTTCTAAGGCCTGACTATTCAGTTCAACAAACATTTATTAAGCACCTATTGTGTGGCAGACACAAATAAAGCAAGCAAGACAATCCCTCCTCTCAAGTTTATATTCTAATGGAAGAAGACTGTACATGAAATGAAGAGGGAGGACGAGGGAGTGTCAGTGGGAGAAGGATAGGGAGGGTGAGCAGAGTACATGCGGCATGGTTTGGATGGTAACTGGGAAATGTGAAAGTGCACCTTTCACAGGACAAGGTCCTGGGGCAGAATATTAAGTCTAGGGGTTGTGGGGATGAGGAGGATCACCAGAGTTCAGGTGGCATAGCAGGGAAATGGATTTTATTTTACTAACCTTTCAATCAACCAGATTTGCCACCTCCCATTCATCCTTCGTGGTTCACTCTTTGTCACCCTCCATATCCAATCATTTACTAAGTCTTTGTTACACATACTCAGAGCTTGTTCACACTTAGTTCATTCCTTGACTGATTACTTCAATTAAGATGCATCCTCATCTGATAAAGGGACCAGGGCTAAGTAGGGTAGAATGTAGAGGCACTCAATCACCCCACACTCCTTTTATCTACCTGATTTTTTGTCTACATTTTTGTTTGTATGCATCCCTTGTGGCCACCACCTTAGTTCAAGCTCCCTTCACCTGCCATCTGCACTATTTTGATAGCATGCAAATAAGGCTTCCTGCCTCAAGTCTCCAGCTCCATTCACCAGCAAATGAATAGAGAAAAAAGCAGTGGGTGGTGAAAGTAACCATTATAACCTAAAGGGCTGAGGGACTTGAGTTTGGAAGCTAATGTACAGTTGATTTCACCAACAAGTTAAGCTAGGGAAGGGAAGAGAGTGTAGCTGTTGCAAGGATGGTGGAGGGATTGACTGTTATAGTGAAAACAAAGAACAAGCTTAAGGATTCTAAGGCACAGGGAACATTAGAATGAGAAAGTATTGGGATTAGACAAAGCAATTTTGGAGTTCCTGAACCCAGAAGTGGAACATTTGTGAATGACAAGACCAAGGCTATGTCCATCTCTGTGTTTAGCCAGGATGGAGTAGAGATATAGGCAGTGGTGGGATTCAAATGAATTAATAACCTGTTCTCCAGGAAACCAAGCCAAGGCACTACCCCCACCACTGATGTGGCAGGCATAGGCCCAGCCCCTGCTAAAAAACAGTTCATGGAACTAAACCTAAAATTAGGTACTGGTTCTATCGAACTGGTACGAACAGGCTGAATCGCACCATTGGATATAGGCCATGGGAATTGAGTAGACAGTAGGAAGTGGGAATTCTATGTTTCAGCCAAACTAGATTATTGATATCACCTGATCTCATCCTTCATACAAACCATCCTAGTAGTCATGCCATATGTCCACCCTCTTAAAACCCTCTTCCTTTATAATCCATTCTTCTTGAACCCCAATAAAGAATCCTCAGATCACTAACTAAAAATCATGTCTCACTTCTCAACTTTTCCAGGGGTGCTTTGTGTGAACTTCTTAATCAGCTTTATCTCATTCAACCTTGTGCCATAATTATTTGTGCTCATGCCATGTCCCTCCCTCCTTTAGAGTGTAAGTCCCTTGAGGTCAGGAACCATATGATTTTTTTCATCTTTTTTTTTCACATCACCAGCATAGCATCTTGCACATAGAAGGCCCTTGAAAAGATTCATTAAATCCACAAAGAACAACAGAGATTGATTTCATGTCTCCCAAAAACTTATATTGCTGTGAGCGCAGCACTTTGCCCAGAATACATACAGAGCCCTATGACCTCAACAAGTTAATGCGCATTTTTGAGTACCAGCTGTGTGCTAGGCACTGTTAAATGCTGGGGTTTCAAAGGAAACGTAAAACAACAAAAGCACCTGCCCTCAAGGAGCACACAGTTGGAAGAAACAACATGCAGACAACTATGTATAAACAAGAATTATCCAGGAAATATTGGAAAGAATCCGCAGAAGAAAGGGACTAGCCCTAAGGCGGGATTTGCAATGGCTTCTTTCAGAAGGTGGGATTTTATCCAGGACTTGAAGAAAGCTAGAGAAGCCAGCAAGTGGAGATGAGGAGGAAGAGCATTCCAGGGATGGAAATGTTCAGTCAGGAGATTGAGTGTCTTGTTCAAAGAATAGCAAAGAGACCACTGGCACTGGATCTTCAAGTACATAGAGAGGAGTAAGGGGTAAGAAAGAGGAAAAGTAGGAAGGGACCAGGTTATGAAAGACTTTCAAAGCCAAGTAAAAGATTTTATATTGACTCCTAGAGGTAATAAGGTGGCACTGGAGTTTACTAAATTGGGGTGAGGGGAAGGGAGGTGACATGGTCAGACTTGTACTTTGGGAAAAAAAACATTTTGATAGCTGAGTGGAAGAAGGACTGGAGTAGGAAGAGACTCGAAGCAGAGAGATCAAGCAGCAAACAAGGAGACCAAATGAGAACCCTTCAGCCTTTGTCCAAGAGATGAGACTATTAGTAAGTGATTGTTGTAGGGCCTCTTGAACTATAACTGCTGTGATCTATTCCTTAGTGTCTGGAGTGTGTGTGTGTGTGTGTGTGTGTGTGTGTGTGTGTGTGTGTGTGTGTCTAGCTTCCTTATGAGAATTCACTAAGGATATTGTCTGTGAATTTCTTGACCCATTTGATAGCCTGATAATTCCTGACAAAATTGAGGGTATAAAATATCTCTGGGAATGGACTTGCAGCACTCCAGCTGAGGAGCAGAATGTCATTTAGAAAATGGCATTAGTAGGATGCCTTTACTTGATCAATAAAGGAGGCAGATCAGCACAGCGCAAGCCACAAATGTAGACGAAGCTCAGGCAAAATTCTTACCATCAGAAAATGACCTCTCACCTGCAACTGAGGCAAACTACATCTTCTTGGAGCCACAAATGAAAGCTTTACCTGTGTGGGAAGCGAACAGTAGGGCCTCCAAACCATAAAAGGAATTTGGAACAAGCTGAAGCTAGGCCTTCTACACCACAGAGAGCAACATCTTGCAAAACAGTGATTAGGTATATCCTAGCAGAGATGCCACAAGCCCAAAATAGATATTTTCTTAAGAGAGGATAAGAAAATGACTTTGAGCGAATAAGTTATTTTGTATAAGTATATTTATATTTAAATACCCAGATTAACCATAAAAGATATATGAAGGAAGATGCTATCTGCATCCAGAGAAAGAACTGATAAATAGAAGTATGTATAGAATAATTATACATATACATATGTAAAATTGTGTACATGTGTATGTATATATATACCTATTTGTGTATGCATCTGTATCTCTCTTTACATATATATATATATACACATATAATATATATATGTTGTATAGCTATTTGTGTCTAATGTTAGTCATCTCTAGGATGGGGTGGGGGAGGGGGAAGAGGGGAAGAGGGTAGGGAAGAAAAAAAGGAAAAAATTTACATGATAATTTTGTTGTATGTTTGAAAAGAATAGCTAGTTGTGATCAGTAAATTTGTAGTTTCATGTGCAACCATCTTTTTTATTGTACTATATTATGCAAATGCTTGCTTTACTCCATAAATTAAAAATTTTTTTTAAAAGAGAGAGGATATGTCACTCCTGGGAGATAGACATAGGAAACCTGGATCCCACATGTCATTAGCATTGCAAAATTGTAAAGAACTTAGCAAAGACCTAACAAGGAAGGCCATGTTACTGGAAAGCCTTAATGGAAGAGCTTATGGGCTTACAGAGGTGGGAGTGGGGAGGACATGACTGATGCCAGCTCACACAAGCATCTCATGACAGATTTTTTTTTACAAAAATTTGAGAAGCATTTTGAGAATGGCAAAATATCAGACCAACCATACTCTGCATTCATTGGATGTACCTTTAAGCCTAGGGGGAAAGGTCAACTAACTTTATGATTCCTATGAACTCAGATTACAGAGAATGGAGGAGATGGTTCAGTAAGGCCTAAATAAGAAAACAAGATCAGGCTGGAATGAATACTCAATAAAGTAGCAACTTAGTAGAGTTAGCCAAATTTGTAAGCATAAGAGGCATTTCCCAGTTGATACTTGGTCAAAGCAAATCTCCTTTTGTTAACTATTGAATGACCTAAAATCGTTTCATTTATTTCCAATATCAAACCTAAATGCAAGGAGACTAGCCTGAGTCAGTACTAGCTATGAAAGCCTTATCTGATGACTTTGAACACAAAGGTCATGAGAAGACTGTGGAAATAATAAGAGACAAATCTTATTGGCCAAGGATGGCTAAGAAGTGTGCGATGTGTTCAATATGTGAGTATAGACATAGATGTGATATTGATACTGATACTGACGTAAAAGCACTAGCCAACCTTAGCATCTTGGCTGTACTGACTTTCTAGCTCTAGAAGGAGATGGTAAGAGCATTAGCCATATACTGGTGGTGAGTGACCACTTTACAATATTGTTAATGTGCTGTGAAGTATTTTTTAGTGTGTAGACTTCCTGCCAGGATTTACTCAGACCAAGGCAGCGACTTGGAAAGGATATTGCTAAAGATGTTAACTTTGACTGGCCTCAAAAAGTCTAGAACTGGATTTCCTGATACAAGCACACAACTCCCACAGGAAGGATGCCACAGGATTTGCACACTATCTGCTGATGTTTGAGCACAAGCCATGGCTCTCTGTTGACTTGGGTTTTGTAGTCTCCAAAGATAGAGAAACTGTAGGGACTCATAACCAGTGCATCTCTTAGCTGTGAAAAAATTAACACATCACTTAACTTCAATATCACCTCAAACAACCTTTTGCAGAAAGAAATGTGATGCTCTAATTCATTGTCAAGATATTCAGCAAGAACCTTGACTTTTGCCAAGAAATCTTGGCCTTAATAGGACACGCCAATTAGCAGATAGATGTAAAGTTACTGTGTGCCTGGTTGTAAAGAGATAGGACAGAGACTAGTCATGTATCCTGTAAAGACAATTTACTGCAACAATTCATAGCTCACAGGTATAACCAAATGTGTGCCCCACATGTGTAGTAAGGGCCCCATATGTCGATAGAGGGCTGTCATCATTGAAGGGAGCCAGAATAGACATTTCTCACCTCTTCTCCCCCACTCCTCTCTAAGAGAGATTTCCATTCCTACCAGAAAGGGAAGCAGAAGATTGAGGCCAGAGACCACCACCCTGTTCTCCTCAAAGAGAGGGGATACCAAGCTTAAAGTATATCCACCTGCCTCCTTAAATATTATTAGTCTAAGATTATACGATCAGGATCACTCTAACCACTGATATCTTTGTCATTATTGTTGAGGGGAAGGAGACCTCAAGCCCTATATCCAAGGCTTAACCCCTTTCCTGCCAAATACCAGTTCCACAAAGAACACACATAGTAAGTAGAAAATAAATCAATTTGTCCAAATCACAACAAAACAAAAATCAGAAAAGTATACATTTTGCTGTTATTCAGACATCTCTGTTATATTTGACTCTTTGTGACCTCATTTGGCGTTTTCTTCGCAAAGATACTGGAATGGTTTGCCATTTCCTTCTCCAGCTCATTTACATAGATGAGGAAACTGGCTTGCTTAGGGTCCAACAGCTAATAAGTGTCTAAGGCTGGATTTGAACTCAGGTCTTTCTGACTCCAGAGGTATACATTAGGTATACCAGGCAGTTGAGAGTGAAGAAGTTCTCTCACTGGGAGTGAGATAACTTAGTTCAACTATGAGAGAAAGTGTCCTGGATCTCACCCAAGAGGAACTTCCCCATAATCTCGAAAGTAGCAACCTGGGGATAGGGACATGATGGAGAATGCCCACTCTTCTCATGTCTTCCAAGAGTCTTTTCCTTCAGCAATCTCTATTGCCAAGAACAAAAACTGATGATCACCAAATGTTTGCCCACTTTGAGTCTTGTGCTCTCTTATGAAAACACTGACCTATACCTCCAATCTTTCTCTTCTAAGAGTTTTATTAGCTTCTGTTTCACACCCTTCCTCCTGCCTCCAGTTAAAGGAAATGTCCTTTCATAAATATCTTTTGGACATAAAGTTTTTTGGTATGAGTTTTATCCTTTCTTTTTTTTTCTTTTTATAACTTTTTTTTTTATATCTCCCACTCCTATAGATGCTGAGTTAAGACCCAATCACTCATTTGGAAAGGTTTATTGTTGCCAAATATAGGAGCTAAAATTGAGTGGGGGAAACATAAAATTTCTTTCAAAGTTTAAAACTCCTTAAACTCATGTAGAGAGCCCTCATTCAATCTGCTGTAATATGTGGCCCTAATTTAGTTATCCATAGACCCATAGGGAAGACACATAAAAACTCATTCTGGTTCTGAGTTTCCAATGCTCTCAGGAGCCTCCCAAATCTACCCCAAAGGCAGAACTGAAAGAAGAGACTATTACAAATGAATTAACTGCTACCCTCCCTCCACATTCTTGCCACACCCTTGGCTTGTCCAATTATTACCTGGCTCTTAACTGTGTCTCCGACTTTTCTGTCCTTCACCCATAATTTTCACTATGACAGAACGCAGGAGCCTGTCCCATAGAATTCACTAGAATGGAATTTTTACCTGAGTATTTCTGTCCTGCCCATATTACATTCTCCATCCATCACCTGTCAAATCCCCTCCCCAATTCTTATTCCCTATCTAGTCACTGAATGAGCATTACCTCACTCTAACTGAGTGCACGAAAAGGCCTTAGCCTAAAAGGGCCAGGGTCTCCCATTGCATCGTGGGCCGTCTCTAGTCATCTTGATGAGTATATGATCACTGGATCCAGATGGCTCTGGAAGAGAAAGTGAGGCTGATGGCCTTGCACAGCCCTCCCTCACTCAAATCCAAGTCAACTGCAAGTCATGCCATCATTTCCTTGACCTCATGGTCCTCTTCAAAAATGAAGGACAAACACAACCAAATCTCCTCCCCGATTCTTATTCTCTATCTAGTCAATGTAACTGGTAACAATATTTGCTGTTGAGTACCAGCTATTCAGGTATAGTATGATTCCTGTGACTGGAAGGAACTTTAAAGGTTAGCTGGTCTAACCCCCCATATTCTTTAAGAGGATTCAAAGACTTGCCTAAGGTTATACTGGAAGCAAATGAGAAATTTAAGATTCAAACCCAGACCCTCTGACTGCAAACCCAATGGTTAATTCATGACTTCATGATAGCTTTATCAGTGAGGAAGTATTTTCTGCCTGTGTTTGTACCAGAGGATAGGGGTCATTTCAATCCTGGTCAAGTTTCCACTATTCAAAGAGATACCCAGCATTCAAGGAGCTAACATGTGTTTGTCTCCCAGTTTGACTCTATTCTCTCCTAATGATTTAAAAACATCCAGGGCTTTCCCAAAATGGCATTTTACTGCATTAATGGCAAAGCAGATGTTTAATGAGAAAACATCTGAGATTAAAAATACATATTTCTCAATCCTGTGATCTTCTGGGAAATGTTTCTCAGGATCATCTGGTTGCAAAATGTTACCTACAGGCTGGAGAACTGGAAGAAGTTAGTGCATTGGGGGATCTATCCCCTCTTAAGATGAACATCAAGAGAAGTCAAGGACTTCTGGGCTCCCTGAACAGCAGCAGCAGCAGCAGCAGCCACTCTCCAAAGTATATAGTGTTTGAAAGACTATGTTAAAAATGCTGAAGGCATTCCATAAAAGGAACACAACCCTGAGTAAAAAGAGAAAGACACAGAAACAGAGACAGAAACAAAGAGAGAGCATCCATCATTGCAGATTGCTGACACCTTACCAAGATCACAAATTGCTTCTATCTGACCAGCTTTCAAGAGATTTATTCTATTTTCAGCTGTAGCTGAAAGGTGCTGTTTTCTTTTGATTCACATATTAAACAGATTTTAATTAACAACAACTCAGGCAGAAGAAAAGGTGAAAAAGCTGTTCTTGAGAATGTATGTGACCAGAAACGGAGAAGGCAAGTCACGTATTAACAGTGGGGGAACATAGTTGGCTGACCTCAGAGCTGCCCAGGTCAGTTATCCTCCATTCCCCTCTGAACTGTATTTCTAACCCCCTGGACTTTGCCATCAGGCTTCAGCAGGCTTCACATTTTGGACCATCCTGCGGCTCCTCCAGCAGCCTTCTCCCACTGGTAAGTTCCTTTGGAGGACTCCATATTGTTTTGGGGAGGACCTCAGGCCAGCCATCCTTCATTCCCGCTCTGACCTAGCCATGATTCTGATTCACTGAGCTTCAACATCATTCCCCCACACAGGAGCCTTCTTTTCCCCCCAACCTGGCAGCTTTTCAGCTCCCGTTTATGTATTAGCTTTTCTCTATTAGAATGCAAGTTCGTTGAGGCCAAGGACAATCATTCCTTTTGCTTATATTTGTGTCTCCAGTGCCTAGCACAGTGCCTGGCAGACAGTAAGTGTTTAATAAATCTTTGTGCCATTACTTGGATAGGACAAGCAGCATTTTCCCTCAGGGCACTATATTTAGAAGAAAACAAACTTAGCAGACCCTGATAATTCTTGCAAGTGATTCAGCAAATTAGAAAAAATAAGCATTTAAAATAAAAGTTACCATAGAGAAGGTTCAAGCAAATTTCTTCCCCAACCCTATCTTTTCTGCCTTTCTTCCCTCTCTTGCCCACTTTCATCTTCCTCCCCACGGTGACCTCTCAACAGAGGCCAATACCTCCAGAGTCTCCACTACTCCACTACCCTCTCCTCCCTAGACAGCAGAGGGCGCATCTTATTGCTTTCTCCAGAGGCATTGCTTGTGACACTTGTCTTGGTCATAACAATCCCTAGTTACAATTCTGACCTAGTCCAATGCTCTCATTTTACAGATAAGGAAACCGAATCCAAAGGGGCGAAGTCATTTGCACAAAGCCTGTCAAGGAAATAGCAACTAGGCTATTCTGAAAATCCATTCTCCTAGAAGACAGAAAGTAAATAAATAGTAAGTTGAAAGCCTGGAATTTCCCACATTTTTTCAAGAGGCAAAAGATTTTTAAAGATACACGTCATCCTAATGTGTAAATCTGTTTAACATGATTGCACATGTATAACCTATATTAGATTGCTTGCTGTCTTGGGAAGGGGGGAAGGGGACTGAGGGAAGGAGAAAAATTTGGAACTCAAAATCTCGTTAAAATGAATTTTGCAAACTATCTTTACATATAATTGGAAAAAATAAAGTATTACAAAAAAAAGAGATACTGTAGTCATCATCATCATAGAAATGTCAACAACGTCATTTTCTCCAGAGATACAGTAGAATCTCAGACTGGAGATGTGGCAATTGTACATTCTCCTCCAAAAATGCTTTGAGTAGCTGTGATCTAACTAGAAAAAAGAATGCCTCAACAGCACGCCATCTCTCCTGTTTGTAAACTCAACTCAATGTCATCGGAAATATCTGTTTTCTAGAAACTGTGAATACTTTGAATGAAAATAATCCTGGCCCTCATCATTTCATTCCAAAACAAGAATTATTTCAAGTACATAGGAAAATATAACCTATTTATAAATGCCATCAACAAAAGAAGGAGGAAGTTTAGGTATTTAACCACTGTGCTAACTTTGAGCCAAAAGCCTGAACTAGACTCCATCATTTAGAACTGAGTTCACACACCTCCGCCATGGCCATTGGACATGTTTTGAGTGAGTTGGAGAATGACAACACTTGTCACAGCACCTGTGACTCTGCTGTGGGTCTGCCCCACCCATCAGCAAGCCCCCAAAGTGATATAACCCCAGTTGTCCTGCCCAGATGTTTGATAAATGTATTAAGTATGTAAAGTGATTTGGACATTTGTTAGGTACTATTTATACTGCCTTTCTCCTCCACTTCTGGAAGTTCTATCTAGACATGATGGTAATTTGGGATGCTCTATCTACTCATGATGGGAATGCCTTTGGGGCAGCAGTCCAACGCTCCTTGCATACTACCTGATTGGTCACATTCAACTCCTTTTGCCATGGCAGTATGGGGTCATGGGGGAAAGCGATAGAATATTAAAGGTTTCCTAAATAGGAAATCAATGCAAATGTTGATAATCAGAAGCCTTTCCCCCCAATATCTCACCCCAAATGGTCAAAGGATACAAACAGATCTTCGATGTGATCTATTAACAGCCTCTCCAAATCATGAATAAGAGAAGTGCAAATTAGCATAATTCTGAGGTTTAACCTTACACCCTATAATTGGTAAACATGACAAAATACTGAGGTAGTCCCTTTTAAATCACCGTAGAGTTTAATATAGGCTCAAGATTATTCTGGTGAAAGTTCATGGCAACGGGTTCCAGGGGTTCCTTTCTGTCTTTCCCCTCTCCCCTATGTTGTTTTTACATCATTCATAGCAAACACTCAGAACCAAAGTTGGTCTGTCTTTCTTTATCTGAATACAAAACTTGTTAAAGTACAAACAACAGATAATTTTTTAAAAAAAAATTAACCAGCAAAAAACTCCCAGTGCCAAGAGATGCCAGTTCACTGAACAATGGTAGGACAGAGTATAAGTGGACAGTGGTTAATTTGACCAGGTCCCAGCAAAATGATGAGAAAAGCATCAAGTTCTGCCCAGGAAGACCACCCCTTAAGCAGATCAGTCAAGGCTCCAATTGCTTGTGATTATACACAATTTAGAATAGGAGCCTCCTTCACTTTCAATTGGTCTATTGCATTTTAAAGTTATTTTCTGTAACTTATTTTTAGTGTATAATTAAAAATTGGTTTTGGGTATATATGTGTGCATGTATGTGTGTGTTATGTTTGTATACATCTATACACATGTATGTGTTCTATGTGTATACGTACATACTATATACTATACTATACTATATACTACTATACATACTATATACATACTATATATTGTGTGTGCGTATATTATATATATGAAACTTGTGATTCTTTTTTTAAGGAACTCTTCAAATACATATATACATATGTACATATATACATATGTATATATACACATATGTACATATATACATATGTGTGTATATATATATTCCACAACACAACCATGTTTGCTTATATTAAAATGAGCATGAGCAGGAAATACCCAAATGACAGTTCCTAAGGTACTATACCTTGAAATAAAGCTGTTTGTAAAAGAATACAGTTATTCATCCATGTCTGTCTCTGCTAGAAAAAAAAAAGTCTCAGTTTAGGTATAATTATGAGGTTTTGTTTCTGTTGGTGTTTATTTTCATTTGGGGAGTATAAGTTAAAGTTGATATTCTGCAGTGACCTGGCCTTGTGAAAACACAGAGCTTATTCTCTAAGTGAAAAAGAAGTCAGATGTTGCATCCCGTGTTGAGAGTTGTGAAACACACTTTGATTTTGTATCTTTTTTCCACTCCTGGAATTTTGTTTTTATTATGTATTGCATTTATTTCTAGTCATATTGAATTGACACCAACTCACCTATTTTCAAGCAAAAACTCCACTTGAAAGTTGTATGTTTTAGCACCCTGTTTAATGACATCAAGAATTGTTTGTGGGAAAAAAAAAAGGTTCACTGTGTCATAGCAAAAAAAAATAATCTGCTCCCTTGGGGCCACTTCTCAAAAGTTCCCAGACTTCCTCCATCCCACAAAGTTCCCACCTCTCATTATCTTTCAGTCTCTTTCCAGCTGAGAAAAACTATAGTTCCCATTAGCTCCTGCATTAATACAGAGCTATACTAGAATAATCAATGTTGGGAGACCTGTGAGAAGAGAGACTAATACAAGCCTTGTAAAGCTATGAATTGGTCCAACTATTCTGGAAAACAGTATAAATTACTCAAGGAAAGCAATTAAACCAATCATACCCCATGAGCTAGCTTTCCCACTGTTGGACAAATACTCCAAGAAGGTCAAAGACAGAAACAAAGGTCCTACATACAATTTTTGTGGTAATAAAGAAATGTAAAGAAAATGGATACCTATTGCTTGGGAAAGGGCTGAGCAATTGGAAGAATACAGAATGTCCCAAAAGTCTCAGTACAATTGGAAGTCTACTGGATATTCTCAAAATCTTAGTACAGTTCTAAGCCTTTAAATCTCATTACCACTTTAGAATGACTTTGAGCAAATAAGTTATTCTGAATATTATAAATCCCATAGGGCTTCTCCTATTTTCCATGATCTTTAGCATATTATTGGCCCTATCTCAGTGGTCCTACATTCTAGATTTCTGTTGCCCAGAAACTTCTTTCCAGATGAACTACAGTTCAGCTGGGGGAGGTGACGTGAATTCACCAAAGACAGTGACTGTTCTCTTAATATTTCCTTTCTTAGTGCAGAATAAGAGGCCACAAGATTCATTGGTGGTGGAGAGGGGGAGAGAAAAGGAGGAAAGGATTGTCAAAGAAGAAGGCATGTTGATTGGCTTAAGATACTTCTTCTCTCATGTCCTATTATACCTTGGACCAGAAAGAGTAGGGATACACATTACCCTCACTGTGCCTCTGTTACCCAAAAACCCCTTCTCTTTCCATATTTGAAGGAAACTAAAGATTCTAAGAGAAAAATAATTGAGGAGAATGTGTATTCCTGCATGAGAGAGAGCCTGTGCGAAGATGAGAGATGAAATTTCATGGTGAGAAACACCAAGAAGGTCAGTTTAATTGGAGCAAGAAGTGCATGAAGCAGATAATTTTATAATAAGATTATTTGTGAAGGGCTTTAAATGCAAAACAGAGGAGTATGTATTTGATCCTAGAGACAACAGGGAAATGATGTGTCAGATTTACATTTTAGGCAATGGTATGATGAAGCCAGCTCTTTTTATACCTCAGAAATCAGCAGCCACTACAAATCAGGGCTTGGTTCACCATTTTGTTGATTTTCTAGACTTAAGGAAATGTTAAATAGTGCAGATTAAACTTAAAAGTGTGTCCTGAGGATATTAGCACCCACCTAGAACTCAGTTGTTAAATAATTAACAGCACAGCATCCTTGTATTGGAGATAAGGAAGAGAGGAAAGGTAGTAGGGAAAGGGAGATGATCTCTAGGTAGCCTACAACTTGGAATCATAGGGATTTGGAGAGGAGAGTAAATACTTGTTGACTTGAGAAAAAGAAGGCTGACCAGGCATAGACAATGGATCACCATACTCCATGGTAGTTGTCCTTTGTTCTCGAAAAGGACCAAAATGGCATCACTATGCTAGAGTCAAGTTTCAACGTGTCTGACTGTGGCTGATCAGACCAATACAAGCTCAGAATGCTCTGCCACAGGTCCAGCACAAATTGTCTGTGTGAATATTTAGAGTAGATTCTCTAAATTTGTGCCTCCTGTGTTTCTTTTGAGCTGTTTCAATTCTGCTTTGTTCATAGAGCACAGCACCTTTTCTGATGTGGGCACACTCTGAGAAACATGGGAACCCTCCAACAATGCAAAAGCAAAGAACAGTAAATAAAAAGAGCGTAACCAGGAGGGAAGAGAACTGGCTCCTATTCCTACATTTTCTACTCTCCAGCTAGGTGATCACTGAACCTCTTCAGGGCTCCAGTTCATTCACCTATAAAATGAAGAGATTGGATTGAATCATCTGCACTTTCCCTTTTACTCGAACATTGTATATAAACAGATATCATGTATTTTCTCTGGCTATCCCTCACACCTGGAATGGCTCTCCCTTCTCTGCTTCAACTATTGTCTTCCTTAAAGTACCAACTAAAATGCCATTTTTATAAGAATTCTTTCCCAACCTCTCTTAATTCTCATGCTTTCCCTCTATTAATTATTTCCTATTTGTCTTGCATATAACTTGCTTTGTATATGTTTGTTTGTATGTTATCTCTCCATTGGATTGTCAGGTTGTTGAGAGTAGGGACTATCTTTCACCTCTTTTTGTATCCCCAGTGTACATTGCCTGGAACATAGTAGGCACTTAATAAATGTTTATTGGTTGATGGACTGTGAAGAAAGCCATTTGTCCTCCAAAACAGAATAGCTCCTCTAGTAGAATGTTGTTGTTTGTCCTTCATTCTTGAAGGGGACTATGGCATCAGGAAAGTGACATCATGACTTGCAAGTGAATGGGATTTAAGTGAGGCAGATATATAGAACCATAGCTTTAGAACTGGAAAGGACAACAGAGGACATCATTTTATAGGTCACAGTCAGTAAGTGCCTGAGGTGGAATTCCAATCTAAATGATTCCAATTCCAGCATTCAACCTGCTATAGCCAGAGGTGTCAAACACTTAACATTCCCAAGTACAGTGGAGCCAGATTTAAATGTAATTAAGAAATATCTAATGAAATAAATTAAAGTACAATAGGACATAGATAATGTTAATATGTAGTTTTCTAAGTCAGCCCACAGGGACCCTTGAGGAGGGTCTAGTTTCTATTTGAATCTAGTTTCTATTTGAACTACACCATGTTGCCTTTCCTTTGATTTTCTTCTATATAGCCCCAGCATCTAGCTATTAAGGACGTAGTAAGTGCTTAACAAATGCTTCTAGAATGGGAAAAGCTTGAAATACATTTTCTATGCATCCATTTGTTAAATAACACAAACACATACACATAGACCAGAGGAAAGGTACCTCATCAGATGTGAATACCATCCCCTTTCATAATATTAACGCTACAAAGCTTAATGCTACACTAAGACTTTTGGGACACCCTGAACACCAGGAACTGTGCTAAGCATTGGGGATACAATTTATAAAAAGAAAAATAGTCCCTGCCTTCAACAAGCTTACAATCTAAACAAGGTGGTCTTCTCAGCCTCAGTTTCCTCTTCTGTAACTAGAAATTGTATTTCTTTGCAAGAAGTAAACTGCTTACAATGTTTTACAAAGTTATACAAAACTCTTAAAGTCATATGGTAATATGAGTTGTTATTGTCACAGAACTGAAGAGAATAATAACATGATAGAGAAACCAAGCTATATCCCAGGATACAAAAATGTACAGGGTCCTAGCAGAATCTGCATTTCTTCAGCAGAGAAAGAAGTGAGCTCAGAACCTAGTTAGCAAGAAGACTTTGCCATCTAAGAAGGGCATGCTTCCTCCACTACCCTCCCAATGGCAGAAGCCCAGGTGAGCTCTTCCACAGCCTGCCTCACTTGTCACATTCCATGGCAGCCTCCTCAGATGAGCCCTCAATCTCCACCTCTACCACCTTCATTAATACTGAATTATTCCCAGGTGCAAAACTTACTAGTTATGGCCGTGCTAAACAAGACTAAAAGAATTCGTTTGATACCTCTACTCACAAACGCAGTACATGATTACTGTCATCCTCTATTTCAATGTAATATTTGCCATGAAACCAAAATAAAATGGCCAGACCTTCTAATCAAACTATGTCTTCATTTATCCCATTTCCCACCTCCCTGCTTTTGCATAGATGATTCTGCACGTGGAATGCACTACTTCCTGAAAGGTCACCTCATCACATCCCTGCCTTCTTTCAAAACATAACCCAAGTGCCACCCCCTAAATCTCCCAGTTATTAGCACTGTCTCCTTGGAACTTGGAACTTTGAATTTATTTGTGTGCATATTATATGCCTCAGGGGGATAAAAGCTTGTTGAGGTCCCAGTCTATTTGTTTCTGTCTTTGTATCATCCGTGCCTAGTATAGTGCCTTGAACATAGTAGGCTCTTAAGACCTTTTTGCTACATTGCACTGAATTAAATTAAATAGAAACATTCCAATCTATTACCATATAAGTAGCTGGAAATAATCATCTTTGCTCCATGCCTCTCTGAGCTAGACACATGCAGACAACATGACTGAGTTTTTCACCCTCATCTCCTTCCTAACTAAAATGCCAAAACAGCTCCAAACATGGAGACATTCTGAAATACAGCAGAAGCGATCTGTGGCAGAGGGTGCTCCATTCGCTAAGTTCACTGAAGAGCACATTGTTTTAGTATCCTGGGGAAGAAGCCCAAGTGCATTTTCCCAGTTAAATTGAAGCGTATGTCTGGAAGGGCTAAAGAAAAGTATGCTTCACAGTTCAGATAAATAATGTAACATGTTAATGATGTGGGCCTGCTGTCCTTATGTCCTTCAAGCTAATAAAACCAAGCTCTACTGGCCCTAAAAGAGAACTCATGATGAACTGTTTGTAAGGAAAAGAGGGTACTGGAAATTAAGGTGAAAAATCTCACTTTGTAGATGAGTAAAAGTTCTCATGGTTCAGCCCATCCTCTTGCATGTACTCTCGTCCTCAGGATGTCATTTCTGCAGTGGCCCTGCCACCTACCGTTCCTTTCCTAAGGCCACAGCTGAGGTGAGTTGCTGTTGAAAGCTTTGGGAGGCAGAGCCAAGATGGTCAAACAGCAAGAAGACACAGAATGGCTCCCACCCCCAGCTCAACTCCTCCAAATGGAAGTAGAAGAGGCACCCGGCAGAAACTTGATTAGGAAATCCAAGAAAAAATCATGAATCATTTTTCTAAGCCAGGACAGCATAGGGAGACAGACAGTCAGGGCTACAGACACAGGATATGGGGTCTGGTCAGGAGGGCAACACACGGAGCAGGAAGAGATTGTGCATCAAAGAAAGAAAAGGTCCCAGAACCAGCACAGAGGGTTCTAAACTCATATAGGGCTTAGGAACATGTACCAACTGGAATCAGTGTCACTCACTAGCAAGGGTGTGCTGGAGCTAGTTAAAATTGACCCCGGAGAGGCAATTACTAAATTTTCAGTGTGAAATTTTACCCCTCAAAAGTCAGCAAAAGCTGCAGTCCAGGTCTTGATTTATTGTTTTGTTGATTGTTTAGATTTAAGAAAGTCACGGATTGGAAGGAAGGGGGAGAAGAAAATCTGGAACTCAAAATTATGTGGAACTGAGTGTTGTAAACTAAAAATAAAAAGTCTTAATTATAAAAAGAAGAAAGGCATGGATAAAATGTTAATAATGTAAATTAAACTTCAAAATGTATGTTTTTTCAGTCAGATGATTGTTAAACATTTACCAACACCTCATTGATCACTACCTAATTCTAGATCAAAAATTGGGGTGGCCTAATTATGAGATCTGCATTCAGGTGTGGCTAGCAGGGCAAGGAGCAGAGTTACAGTTTAGGTGGTATTCAGCAAGGAGCAAATTCAGAAGCAAATACTAGCTGCATAGCTTGGACCCCAGGAAGGGAGCAGGGTCTCATTTCCAGCTTTTAGCCCAGTCTGAAGCTTTCAGAGAAATAAGCAGGGCAAGATTCCCAGACCAAAGGGAAGCTTAAAGTTTTGAACTAACTCTGAACCAACAGAGCTTTCCAACTGGCTATTACTGGCTGAGTTCAAGAGCAGTTCTACTGGGCAAGCCTAAAGGTATATTGCTCAGATCCAAACATAGATGAGGAACTGGCAGAACTCTGACTAGAGCAATCAAACTTTGCCCTGGATTATACCACTGTGGGAGCATTGAAAATTCATAGGTCCCCAGAAATTCCCTGAGATCCTAGATAGAATAACACAGTATTTAATATCCCTCAGAAAGTGGCAAGAGGACAAATCTACACATGATCTTCAGAAGTGCAAAGATCCCAATCCTAGGATAAAATCCAAAATCGAGAAGTAAAGTTAAAGAGTGAGGAAATTAAAGAAAGAATCCCACCATAAAAAGCTATTATGGTGACAAGGATACTCAAGACATAAAACCAAAAAGGGAAATGACTCCAAAACATCCATAAGCAAAACCTCAAAGAAAAATACAACCTGGACACCAATTCAACTAGAATTCCTAGGAGAAATGAAGCATTTTTTCAGTTTTAAAATTATTTTTACAAATAAAAGGAGAGAACTAAGTGAAAATCACAGGAGAAATGAAAGTTGTGGAAGAAAAGATCAGAAAGTGAATTGACAGCTTGGTGCAAAAAGTTGTTCAAGCAACAAACTCTGAAAATTTGAATGGACCTAATGGAAGCTAATGACTCCATAAGACAACAAGAAATATTAGAATGAAATCAAAAGACTGAAAAAAATATAAAGTATCTCATAGAAAAAAAGAAACTTACCTAGAAAACAGGTTAAAGTGAGGTAATTTTAGAATCATCGGGTTATCAATAAGCCTTTGAATGAAGAAGAAGAAAGAAAGAGCATAGGCATCATTTTTCAAAAGAAAAAAAACCAATCCTATCTCAATATCTTAGAATTAAAAAGCAAAGTATAAAAAGGGAGAATCCACTAGTCATTCCCCCCAAAAAATCCAAAATTGAAAGCTCCCAGGGACATTTTATATTAAAATTCAGAGTTTTCAGGCTAAAGAAAAATACTACAAGCAGCCAGAAAGAAAGAATTCAAGAACTTATGAGACACAGAATCACACACAATTTAGTAGCCACCACTATGAAGAAGAAAAAGTTTGGAATAAAATATCCCAGAAGGGAAAAGATATGAGCCAGAAAAAAAGCCAGAAAAACTGAGTATAGTTTAAGGAAGAAAAATGAACCTTTAATAAAATGAAAGCCTTCCAAACTTTCCTGATAAAAAGACAAAAGTGGCATATAAACTTAGAAGTACAAACACAGGAACCAACAGAAATACATAAAGGTAAAAATGAGCAAACAACCACAAGGGGCTTCATAATTAATTACCCTAATATCCTAACTTCATAATTACATTCTAACATGTACAAATGATACATTTATCCCCTCAGAACTACATCATTAGGAGTTATAGAGGACGTTTATTTAGACAGAGGGCCTGGGAGTAGTTCTATATGGCTTGCTGATCTTAAAGAAGAATGGAAAGGGAGAAGAAGAAATATATACTAGGAGGGGAGGAGAAGGAAAGGAAAGTCAGGGAAAATTGTCTCATGTAATCAGAGTGGGTAAGCAAAAGTCTATACAAACAAAAAGAAAGAGATGGAGGAAAGAAGAGGCTTTTGAAAATCATTCTCATATGAATTAGTCAAAGGAAGAAAGAATACACCAATTGGGTACAGAAAAACATTTCATCCAATGGGAAAACAGGAGGTAAAGGGGAGATGGGAGAGGGGAAACATGAAGGACAGTAAGTTAAAAGAGGAATTCATCCTAAGCAAAAATAATCTCTAACTAGAGATGTACAAAAATATGTACAGTAGCTCTTTTTGTGGTGGCAAAGAATTAGAAATTAAGTGGGTTCCAATAAATTGGAGGGACAGAGAGGTGGCTCAGTGCATAGAGCACTGAGCTTGGAATGAGGAAGACATCTTTGTGAGTTCAAATCTGGCCTCAAACACTAGCTGTGTGACTCTGAGCAAGTCATTTAACCCTGTTTGACTCAGTTTCCTTATGTGTAAAATGAGCTGGAGAAGAAAATGGCAAATCCCTCCAGGATCTCTGCCAAGAAAACCCCAAAATGGGCTCATGAAGAGTCAGACATGACTGAAACGATTAACAACAAACAACAACCATTAATTGAGAAATGGCTAAACAACTTATATATAAATGTGATGGGATAGTATTGTGCCATACGAAATGATGAGAGGAATGATTTCAAAGAAACCTGGGTGTGTATATATATATATATATATATATATATATATACATACATATATATGCGTGTGTGTGTGTGTACATATATACAGATATATACATATGTAGGTATGTGTATGTGTGTGTGTGTGTGTGTACGTAAAAATAATTTATCTGGACACACTCAATGATGAAATTTATTTTGTTTGACTGCATGTGTTTGTAACAGGTATTTTGTTTTTCTTTCTCAGTTGGGGGAGCAGGGTAGGTGAGAGAAAAAGCTGATTTTGCTGATTGAAAAATTTTTTTAGAAAAACAGAGAAAACAGCTACACACACACACACACACACACACACACACACACACACATTCCTCTGTAGAGGTGGGGTTGGATGGTACATGAATGTGGAACAATGCACGAAGTAATTTTTTTTTTCAATGTAAAAAAAGAGATTGTGAGACAGGTCATGAGGCTGTGTTCAAAGTTCTGTTGACTCAGCATCCTGTTGGTCCCAGGCCTACTTATTAGTGTAGGGGAAGGCTCTGATGGGGAAGGAGATACCAAGTCTGGAGCTTTTTATATCACCTGCTCTAAGCTATTGCTGATCTTCAGTGATCAGCCCATCAACATGCTGTTACCTTGACATACTTAAAATAAAATCGTTTTAATTCTCTTTGTCCCAGTTTTGCCTCATTACCCAGGGTGAAAGCCCAAATGATGAACTTTCCTTTCAACAACTGCATCGAGACTGTATCAATGACTTCTTGCCAACAAGTAATGCAAGCAAGGAAATGGAAATTGGATTCAATTATATTAACTTTGGGAGAGATTTGAGAGGCCATATGGTCTAGTCCCTTACTTTACAAATTAAGGAAACTGAGGCTTCCAGAGGTTAAGACATTTGTCCAGTGTTATTGGAGAAGAAAGTTAGAATTCAAACTTGGGTCCCTTGACCACAAATCCAGCACTATTTCCACTACAAATCAAGGTCACACCAGCACCACTAACATCCCCCCAACCTATCCCCCCGGGTCTCCAGACCTGAATTACCCAGATGGACAAATTCACAATTCACATTGAACACATTATTCAGATAATCTTCATTTCCCTATTTCATCTAGGCGCTAGTGGCCATATTTAGCTGTCTTCATGTAGTTTAGCAAAACTACATAGGATTTTGTGAAATTGTTCAGCATTCATCAAAGGTTTAACAGTCAGTTCTATGCTTTGGTGAAAAGCCAGGACTGCAGCAGTTAGACAGAATCAGTATCTCAGGGGAACCAGAATGATAGAAGAGTGAAGAAGACAAAAGGCTAAAACCTCTTTGGTACAAAATCAATTCAAACAAAGATGGAGCTTTCCAGGGCAAGCTAGAATCATTCATAACAGAGACATACCCCTGGTGGGGAAATCCCTTTCACTCAAGTAGAGAGTTGTTGAAGGGAAAATTCTTCATTTGGGCTTTTCACCCTGATTCATGAGACAGAACTCAGGACAAAGAGGATTAAAAGGATTTTATTATAAGTACCTCAAGGTAGCAACACTGAAGATCAGCTATGGCTTCCAGGTGGGGACAGCTTTTATAGGTAACTGTAAAACAATCCAGATAAGTCTGCCTCAGCAGAAGTTGGGCCCTTGAATCCCAGTTTCTCCCCAAAGTAGCAAGAATATGACAACTTGCAGGTAGGGGTGTGTGACAAAGAGCAGGTGATACAGAAAGCTGCAGCCTTAATATGTGTAATGGTAATCAGGGCAAGAATTTTTGCTGTCAAGTACCTTTGATGAGTCTGGCCTTTGTTTGAATGGGGCAGGTAAAATGGAATTTTTTGTCTTGGAGTATTTCTCAGCACTAAGACAATCAAGAGTCATTGACTGGAAACAATGTATACAATGTGGTACTTGCGATTAACTTTCCCACCCTGATTCCCCACACCCTGGATGGTGAGCCTCAAGCCCTGAGGGCCCTGAACAGGTATATGTACTGGAAGGTTAGCATTTCACTTTTGGGGATACACTCATTGAAAGAGTGATGAAACGCTGCACAAGCCATTGAAATACCCACCCCACCCCACCCCGGCCCCCTGCTTTGGTAACCCAGACAGATGATTGGTGCTTCTCTGGTAACTATCAAGTAAGATTTGATCAGACAAGGTCTGTCTGTTGATGCTTATAATTTCTGTTTGTATTTGCCCTGAAGTTCAGGGAGCTGATCTTTTCTGCCTGAACTAAGTGAATGCTATATGTATGTTTAATTAAACAGAGATTGTTAGCCCCTTAAAGTTGCTTTCCTTAGAAAATCAGATCAAAGAACCTCTATTGGTAGCCCTTCTGTGTGCCCTTGTTGTGGGTCTGAAAGACCCTCCATAGTAGCTGCTAGCAACATTGTTGTTACAGTATGCCCTTTCCTGCCCAAACTTTCCCAACACTGATTGATAAACAGCAGGACTGGGAATATTGGGACACTCATAACTTTTTTTTTCTTTTTTTCTTTTCTTTTTTTTTCTTTTTCTCATAACTTTCAACAAAGTGTAATAGATGCATGTGATGCAATTTTTTTTTATTTTAGGACATATACATAATACATTGTTTTTCAAAAAAAAACATGAAGAAGCAAGCAATCTTTGAAGATTGGGTTTTTATGACTACCTTCTCTAAGAGGTAGGTAGTAGTGATGAGGTTTGGGGGGGACCCTCAAAGACTGAAATACTGGCTTCTCTTTGGGTGCCAAAGAAATGATGAGGTTTTGGGGGAGATTCAGGGACCCCCCCCCCCAAGGACTGAAGTACAGGAGAGGGTCATCTGGAATGAATTCATGGACACAAGCATTCTTCAAGTCAAGGTGGCAAAGATTTATTGTAATAACCGATATTGAGAGCAGAGCTCCTTAAGGAACTTGCAACTTAACCGGAATGATGCTAAAGCTTATATAGGAAAAGTAGTGGATTATGTGCCAGATATGCTAATTAGGTGATAACCTCCCACCTTGGTCACAGGCATCATTCACTACTGGAAACTAGGGGAAGGGGTTTCTAAGGGGTATATTTTTGGTCTGTTACATCTGTAGCAAGATAGCTTTGAGAGTCGATGACTATACCTTGACCTCTGGATTGAATGTGATTACTTTGGGAATCAACACATGGTAATGCTGTGGTTACAAGATAGTTCTGTTTTTACAAGAGAATTTCTTCAGAGGTCAGCTTGTTCCTGTGATGGGGAAAGATAGTTTATTTTACTGGGGACCCGCTTATGAGTAATTATGGGGAAAGGTGGTTTGTCTTACGGGAGCCCACTCACAAGTTATTGCTAGGCATAGTGTCCTTGGGCTGGGGAGAAAACTGTCAGGCTTAGTGTTTTGAGGCTAGGGAGAAACATGATCTTGGAATTGGGATCCAAGCCCAAGCACCCAAGCATCCCATCAGTAGTAGAGATGTTTACCTGCATATGAATGAATCAGTCGTTATATAACATACAAGTTGGATGGAACAATAACCACACACTTCTTTGAAGCACAGTCACAAGACACAATAGCAAATATAAATATTGTTATGATGATTTTAAATTAAATTTATGCTGATATCATATTTGTTATTCCAAAAAGCAAAATCTCTCTGAAGAGGAGCTTCTGCCCTACTTAAGTACATGCCCAAACCACATGAAAACCATCTTGATTTGTACCTTGCTGCTAAACCTTGGTAAATATGTTTCTCATAGGCCATCAGTATTTAATTAACATATGATAAGTGTCCTATTAAATCTAAATTAAATCCTTATTGGAGAGTTTAGAATGCAACCACAGCTTCTTTTTTATGTAAATTCTAACTACTCACAAAGACCATAAACACATTCTCCAGTGCAGACTCTCTGAAGCAATTCTGAACAATGAGTTGGAAAGAATGGAAACTTGGAAACCAAAAGGCGAAATTTGGGGGTTTTCTTTGACATGCATCAACAATTCCTTCTCTTTTCCTGTTTTTTAAATTTTTTTTTGTTTATTTTACTACTTGCCACATGCACTGGTTCAACCCAATTCATTCAGACATCCAAACACAATTTGAGCTTTAAAATGTTGATTGGCTTCTCCTTCCCAGCAACCCAATTCCCTATGCTTCTACTTCCCAGGAAGCATGCTATTTTTGCTTTATGTTTACTTCTTGGCTAGATGATCCGTCATCAGGTCGAGATGCGTCTAATTGAAGTCTCACTTTAAGTCAGGCAAGATTAACCATGGGAACCCTTGCTAACAAGTCTCTACAGTAAATCAGGTTTGAGGGTTTGCAGGGACACCCAAACACTTGGTCATTTTGCCATTGGGGGACCCTGAGAATCTCCACGGTATTTTCTGTGGTCAGAAATGTTTTCAAAGAGTAATATCCCCACCAAAGTTTGTTTGGAACTAACACACATTGGTTTAACTTCTCAGTCTAAGGACGGTACCCAATTTAGAGATGATATGAGATAGGATTGAAAGACAAAACTGAGACCTTCCATGGGTTTTCCTTCTTTGGATGTAGCCAAGAAAAATTCACATTGCAAACTCATGGAACCACTTTAGTTCAATGTTAAAGTGTCAGGATTTTCTGCCCAGCAAGTCCTCAGGAGCATCAAGTCCCAAATAACTGCCATCTGTCAAGCCAGCCTGATAAATCATCACCTACTGATGCATACAATATGTGCTTCTCCAAAGCATGCATAAATAGCACTGTGACAGAGCAATTACTGTTATTATTTTTGTTAGTGTTAGAGATTTAGCAACTAGATTTGTAATTCCACTGATGTAGGAAAGTCCCAGATGAAGAAACTCATTTACCAGTGCAGGGCAGCAGTGCTCCTGCAAATTAGAGAATTGAGGTATGAATGAAAATCCCGAGATGGAGTTTTGGGGTAATTAATAACCAATTTATTAGTTAGGCTAACTGATAATCAGTAAATTGATGGCCAGTGGTTTCTATCAGTAAGCAAAGACCCCTCATGGAGACAATGAATGTCTTAAATATTTTTTTGAAAGGGAATGCCCTTGATAGAAGTCAACCCTGATTGTTGAGCAATTAATAAGGGGTAGGCATTTAAATGAGGAGGTGGGCTAAAAGTCTTCAGCTATGCCTGCTGAGAATGTGTCTAGATCATGAGACATAGCTGTCTCTAGCAATCTGGACAAAGGAATCCATCTCTACCCAGACCACTCTGGTTGGTTTTCTCCTTCATGAGTAGGGTCACCCTCTAAACTCTAATAGAGGGGCACAAGGACATAGGCTTAATGTTTTGAGACTAGAATTCACCTAGAATTCATACTCTAAACAGAAATAAGGTCTCCTAGTTGGGTGGGGTTGTGGCCAAGGGCAAGAAACACATATCCCAAGGATTAGGCCAGTCTCATCTATTGGCCTTGTCCTTCAGAAACTGGCTGATCTACAGAGCTGGTCCCTGAATGAGGAAATAAAAATCCTGAATTCTAATTAATAATTGGTTATTAATATAATTGAAAAATAATTTCCCTCAGTTACTAACAGTCAGTTAACAAGTATTTACTAAATACCTACCATGTGCCAGGCACTGTGCTAAATACTGGGGATACAAAGAAAGACACACACTAAAAAGAAACCTGGTGTCTGTTCTAAAGGAGCTCAGACTGAAATAAGGAAGACAACATTTAAGAAGCTACATATAAACAAGATATAGACAGGATAAATTGGAGACACTCTCAAAAGGAAAGAGGATTGGAGAAGGACTTTAGCTGATGCTTAAAGGAAATCAGGAGGCCAGGAGGTAGAGATCTCTAAGCATAGTGGGGCGGCAAGTGAAAATGGTCAGTATGAGAAGTTGGAGTGGTATGTGTAAGGAATAGTAAAGAGGCCAGTGTCACTGGATCAAGGAATGCATGTTGGTGGTGGGGGTGGAAAAGGGAAGAGTAAGTAAAAGAAAACTAGAAAGACAAGAAAAAAATCAAATAATGAAGGGATTTAAAAGTAACCAGAGGATTTTCTTGAATGGGAGGATGCTCAGATCTTGGCATAAAGAAACTCAATTTGACAGATGAGAGGATGGACTGGAATGACAAGATGAAAAGTAGGGAGACCATCCAAAGGCTACAGCAATAGTCCCAGAGTGAGGTGACCAGGCCCCATGCCAGGGTGGTGGCAGTGTCAGAAGAGAAAAGGGCAAGTATGGGAGGGATGCTGTGAAAGCAGAAATTATAAGACTTGACAACTGATTAGATATGAAGGGGTGAGCATCAAGAGTTGAAGATGAGTAGCTAGGTTGGAAGCCTGAAGCCTGGGAGAATGATGGTACCCTCAACAGTAATATGGAAGTTAGGAAGGAAGGGGTCTGGGGGAAAGAATAATGAGTGCCTTTTTGGAAGTGTTCAAAGATGTCCACTCTGATTCCAGACCAAGCCTGATTTGGTCACTGTTTGGGCCCTAACTGGCTCAGAATAAATGTAAATAACAATTGTTTCTGTTTTGACCACAAACCCCAGATTATTTTTTTGTTCTTGTTTTTTTAAAGGGGACATTCTTTGCTTCATTTTTTCATTAAGCCTTAATTACTGAATGGGTACTGCCTCAGTCAAACTGAGACCTGTAAAAGACCCGTTTGAAAAAGCCAAGTCCCCCATTGCATTCGGGGCCATCTCCAGTCACCCCGATCCACATCTGGCCACTGGACCCAGACGGCTCCAGAGGAAAAAGTGAGGCTGATGACTTTGCACAGCCCTCCCTCACTAAAATCCAATTCACTTGCATGTCATGGCATCACCTCCCTGACGTCAAGGTCCTCTTCAAGGATGAAGGACAAACAGCAAGCTATGGGACATCCCGCACTAGATCAATAGGCAGCTGGAGATGGAAGCCTGGTGGTTGGAGCACTGACAGATTGAGTAACATAGCCTACATATGTCAAAGGTGGGCTTCAATCCGGGTCATCCTGGATGATTCTCTGTCCATTCTACCACGCTGAGGCTCACTTATGCCACAATCACACTCAGAGGCTCAGAGAGTGATAGGATCTGGGACTGTTACCCCTAATTATACTTTTTCTCTCTATTTATACTCAGACTTTCCCAGCCTCTGTGGCTCTTGTCCCTATTCTCCCACAAGTTTGCCAAAAGGGAACCCAATATACTGTGGGTCTTTGTCATGTTTTCTCAGCATCCCTAGGATGTCAGGGGACTGCCCACAAGGCCCATCACTCATCCCTTGCTCTAGCCATGTAAACAGCATAATTTTTTTTTCTGTCACTCATTGCAGCCTTTTCTTGTTTGGAGAAGTTGAAAAGCTTCACGATAGGAGAAGCATTAGGACTGACCTTTATCTTTGGAATGTGGCCATTGACAATCTTTTCTGCTGATCCTTGATTTCAAATCGTACCATTATTAATTAGTGTGAATAATGCATGCCAATACAGTATAGGACTGGAGTAGAAGTCAGAAAGACTAAGTTCAAAAACTTCCTCCTATACTTGTTAGATATGTGAACCTGGAAAAATCACTTTTCTCAATCTTAGTTCCCTAATCTGTATAATGGGAGCAATACATTAGCTCATAGATTTGCAGGGAAACTTAAATGAAATAATGTTTGCAATGAGCTTTGTAAATTTTAAAGTGTGAAATCAACCCCTGATTTTATTACTCTCTAGGTACCCAAAACCATCTGATAAGGCGCTAGTGGCAGTGCTTGTGTTTTGCCATATTTAGAGAGCAAGAGAGTCCTTTTGGCATAATTTACAAGAGCTAGGAATAAATAGGTTAGTCTTCAGCCTTCCTTATGATACTATTACCTTCTACTGTCTATGTCAGCAGAAGAAGAACCCACCTATATTGATGAAATGACTGGACCAAAAAGTGTTGAAGTGGCCATCTTGGACCTTGACGGAGTTCCCTTTGCTTTGAGCAATGTCTACTTCCCCATGACACTAATTCATTTACAATTCCAATAGTTGAGGGATACTTGGCCAGGATAGTCTTAGTCACTCTCCCTAAAATCCAAATTTGGGCTCTTAGCACTTAGTTGACTTTTGTTTCCTTTGAGTAATTCAGTGTATTTCATTGAGCCTTACTAGGTGCTAAGCCCCAGGCCCAAACCCCTATTAGGTGTAAAACCTATGTGGGTGTAGATTGGTAACTAAGGTGGGGCCCAAGGTGGGGCTAACTCAGGGGAGGGCCTAGTTTACAAATGAGTTTGAGTGATAGGTTTGGGACATCAGAGGCTCTTAGACCACGTGGGTTTAAGTCGCCCCTTTGTGATGATTCTAGGTCACGTGGGTGAGTTGCATGTGTGACTCACCCCTGACCCTGAAAAAGATATAAAACCAGGGGTTGGTTTCCTATTCTTTGGAGCTCTTTCCCACAGCAGTGGTGGTGCATGTGACTCTGGGCCAGCCCCTTTCATGAGCTCCCGGGCTGAACCTAGATGTTGGTAACTATGAATTGTATTGGGACTGTCTGTTGATGTTTGTAATTTGTTTGTAATTTGCTCTGAAGTTCGGTGTGCTGGTCTTTTCCCCTGAACTAAGTGAATGATATTTGTATGCTGAATTAAAGTAAGCTTGTCAACCCCTTAACGTAGCTTTCCTTAGTAAAGCAGATCAAAAGAACCTGTGCTTTTGCAGCGTGCTGGTAGCATTCTTGTTGTTGGGCTTGGGTTGGTCTTATACCCCCCCAACAGCTGCTAGCTGGATTGTTGAAACAATACCTTCCTGAGATCTTATTAATTTGAGGAGGACAGGCCTTGTGATGGTATCCACTGGAGACTGTTACATCTAGCAAACCTCCATACCACTCTACTCCATCTTGCATTTGAAGGTTGGATCCTGTGAGGGAGGACTACCCCAGGGGATGGCGTTGGCACTCCTAAAACTATAGCTCATAAGCTATATTCACGTATTTACCTTCAATAGTCAAGCAGAGAACATATTATCTCAAAACAAAGATGTGTACTAAATGGTATAGGACAGGGGTGGGGAATCTGTGGACTAAGGCCACATGTGGCCTTGTGGGTCCTTGGCTATGGCCTTTCGACTGAGTCCAAACTTCACAGAACAAATCCCCTTTAAAAGAGGATTTGTTCTATAAAACTTGGATTCAGTCAAAAGGCCACACTCAAGGAGCTAGAAGGCCACATGTGGCCTTGAGGCTGCAGGTTTTCCACCCCTGGTATAGGAAGAACCAAGAACTATAAAATATTCCCTCCTCCCATAAACTTGGGGCCAAGTCTCTGACAAATAGTGTCATTGGGAAGAGTTATCAAAAAAAGTTAAGAGGCTCACATCTAGGGAACATACTTGACCAAGACTACACTGAAGAACTTGCATGCTTTGAATGTAGTGACCTCATGCCATTCCCCCGGGGCACAGTGTGCCTTCAGGGCAAGTAGCTCTCCTGGGACCTGCCCCTTTCCACAAGCCAATTCCCCAGTAACAGAGATAACTCTCAGCTTCACAGTTGGGCTCTCTAAGCTTTCTCTCTGATAGACCGAGAGTATCTTTTCTTTGGAAAGTTGTCCACTATCAGATACCAGTGATGGATGGGGAAGAGAGGAGAAAGATATGTTTCCTCTCTTTTCCCAGCAACAATAAGTGGAAGCACAAGGAGAAAAATGATTTCCCTCAAAAATGGGTCTTTCCCCATAGTGATCTCTTTTCTCTATTGACAGATTCCCTTCATAGCTGCTCAAACTTTTTAAAGCCACCAAGGGCAAGCTTGATCCTTCCACAGCAAACCACCCTACGTTTCCATAAAAGAGTTGACAGAAGAAATTCTTCACTCATTCTGAAGGAGTAACAAAGTCACATGCACCGTGAAACACACCATTGACTCTGAGTTATATCAATTTTTAATTCTTCTAAGATTTAATTCTTCTAAGATCATTGTATTCCATGTCTTACTGCCATACTGAAATACCAAAAGAATGCTGGTCTTAAGAAGATGGGTCTCTGTTTGCATAAGAAGCTCAGGTACATTAAAGGATCTTTGACATTTCCCAAAGGCAATCTATCCCATTGGCCCACTGTTCAACTCCTAGACTCAATTTATTGGCCATCTATTCTATCTAACCCAAATCTACATGCTGATGGGCCAGCTCTAGGGGTTTTTACCCTCTAAAATTTGGTCTGTCTGTCCAGACAATAAACATTCTTTATCTTCTTGCTATTTTCTGTGTGGATAATTGGATCAACCTCTTTTGTGCTTACAGACATCTTCTAAAAGGCATTGCAATGTTTCAGAGTTTGTCAGACAATGTCATATGCTATCACTGAAATCCAGAGACCTTTGCCATCTCCAAAGAAATTCTCTTCATCTTAGACAAGGTGTTGAATCTCCTCCTTCACAATGGCAAATAACTGTGGCAAGCAGATGCCTCTACTTTCATTCTTAAATGGCCTTGGGATGACTTGCTTAGCTGAGCTTCCTGCCAAGTTTTCTTTAAAGTGCTTTTTCCCTGCACTGCTTCTCACTACTTCATGAGATCATACTACTGACAATATTCTATCATCCTCCTTTACAAGATTTTGAAAAGAAGTTTATATTCTAAACCAGTAGTACTTTGGATCATCATTTCCCTCCACATTTCAAATACGTCAAATATGTGCTGACTAAGGCATTTTCTGAGCATTTGTGGTCCTTTTGTTGTAGCACTAGACTTACGGTGGTTAAACAAGGTGGTGCAGTGGATAGAGCATTGGGCTTAGACTCAGAAAAACATCTTAATGAGTTCAAATCTATCTTCAGACACTAGCTATGAAACTCTAGGTAAGTCACTTGAAGCTGTTTGCCTCAGTTTCCTCATCTGTAAAAATGAACTGAAGAAGAAAGTGGCCACTCTAGTATCTTTGCAAAGAAAACCCCGAAAACTCAGACATTAAGACTTAAGTATCATATCCAGTTATCGTAGCCAGTTATTGTAATTAGTAATTTCTAACATCACCAATTAATGAATCAGCATATAAATGAATAGTAAAATATAGTTCAGTTTAATGAGCATTTATTTAGTGTTTACTATGAAGATGGCATTATTTCAGGCTCTGGGGGTACTAGTCCTGGTTCCTAGGAACTAAGTGCTAGAGTCGGAATTTTCACTTTTGTCTCCTCCAGGCAAGACTCTCCTTTTAGAACTCAGCAATAAAGTTTCCTTTTGACATTGCTCACCACCCATCAGCAAACTTCATAATTCCCCTTTCTTCTCCAAACTCTTTTCCATTAATCCCTTATACTTTGGACACACAGCTCCATGGGTAATGGAGTCTTGCTCTGCAGTTAGCATTTGCAATTCATGCCCAGACTTTATGGGAAATATAGTTCCTTTCCATTTCAGCCTTATTTATTATATTAAGTCATGCTCTGTTTCTATGTGAAAGGCAACCAGACTCTCTCTTTCTTCAAGGAATTTATGATCTAATATGGAAGCTGTTTCATGTACACAAATGTATAGGATAAAATGAAAATATAAGAATACAAGCAAAGTTTCATATGAAGACTAAGAAAAGTTAAGGAAGGACACTTTCAATTTCTGATGACAGAAAGTCTCTTTGAGGAGGAGATGACTGATCAGGGTCTTAAATGAAGAGAAGGATTTCAGCAGATCAGATGTGATTCCATTCTCCTTTATTCCTCTCCCTTCTCCCTTCCTAGAAAAGGGAGTCTCTTTCTTTAAATTTTATTTTGCATTTCTGTCCATCTAGTTTCTAAAAGCCAATATTAAGACCAAAATGTGGTTAACCAATTACTAATCTGTGGGTATTTTATTTGCTCAAAGGCAGTTGAGAGGGAGGTTGTCTATGTACACAGAGAATACTTCTCTTCTGACTCCTGGGACTAATTCTGGGCTCCAATTATCAAGAGAAAATTGCATTCATACATATTAGTACAACTTCCCCAAAACAGAGAACAAGTGAATCTGGATTTGGACAGAGAATGAGCCAAGTAGCTTAGAATAGGGTGCATCTGGTATGCAAGATGGTACCTCCTAATCGGTCCCCCTATATTCAGTTTCTCCCCTCTCCAATCCAACCTCCACGTAACTGCCACCATGATTCTTCCAGCCTACCTTGTCAGGCCTATGTCACATTATGTCCTTTGTGACCTCTGCATTCCAGCCAAACTGGCCTATTTACCATTCCTCATACACCACATTCAATCGACTAGCTCCATATCTGTACGTGAACAGTGCCATGAGCCTAGAATTCTCTCCCTCTCCACTTCTCCAGATTGACTCCCTTAGATTCCATCAGAGACTCAGCACGAATGCCATTTCAAACAAGGGACCAATCCTTTACCCCCTAGTTATTATCATCCTCCCCATTCCCCACAGATGTTACTTTTGCTGTTACTGCCTGTATATTGTAAATACTTGGTTTCACAGATTTAGAGGGCTAAATGAGACCTCAGAGGTCACTTAGTCCAACCCTCCTATTTTACAGATGAGGAAATTGAGGTTAAAAAAAGTTATTTGATCAATGTTGTACTGGTAGCAAGCAGAAGACCTGAGATTTGAACCCAAGTCTTCTGAATTCTTTTACTTTACCATGATGCTTATTGTCTGTATTCATGTTCTTTCTCCCCATAGAATAGAAACTTCTTTGTGTCAGGAGGTGTTTTATTTTGCTTTTGTATCTCCAGCATGTAGAATAGATCCAAGCATATAGCAAGAACTTATTAAATGCTTGATGAATAAATGAATGAGCAAGTGAATGAATGAATTGATGATGGCCTCTTGGCAGGGATATTGTAAAGGGGATTTTTCTTCACAGTATGTGTTGGATCTTGTGGTTTGGGGGATCTGATTTTCTCCTC